>NW_022912109.1:0-223 GCF_012274545.1 Fukomys damarensis | reverse complement strand
CTTAACCCAGATGGTTTTGAGATATGTTGTCTTACTGTGCTTTGTAAAGTCTCACGGGGATCTTAGGACAGGTCTCCCGGAAGTGGAGAAATGGCTTCGCCTGTGTGGGATGGGTTAAGAAAGGGTTCAGCGGGAGGCAAGGAAAGGAAGGGGAAGCAGGCCTGAGAAGGGGGAGGAGCTATGCCAGGTCCAGCCTCTGTCTGATCTGTCCGGAGCATACATT
>NW_022912108.1:0-788 GCF_012274545.1 Fukomys damarensis | reverse complement strand
AAAGAGAGTTTTGCTGGATACATCAGTCTAGGTTGGAGGTTGTTCTCTTTTAGTAATTGAAATGTCTCATTCCTGGCTGTCCTTGCCCCAGGGGTTTGTGTTGAAAAGTCTGCTTTGATTCTGATGGGCTTTCCTTTATATGTGATTTGTTTCTTGTCTCTTACCACTTGGAATATTTTGTTCTTCTGTTGGGTTTCTGGGATCTTGATTATTATATGTCTAGGTGTAGATTTTTTTTATTGTAGATAGTTGGGGTCCTATATTCCTCAGTTATCTGCATGTCAAATTCTTCCCCTCTGTTTGGGAAGTTTTCTGTCATTAATTCTGTGAACAGCTTTTTAAAGTCATTTGTATTTTCTCCTGCTACTTAATGTATTCCTATTAGTCTTATGTTATTCTTCTTTGCATCATCTAGAAGTTGTTGTATCGATTTCTCATGATCTCTTACTGTTTTTAAGAGACCTCTCTTTTCATGGTCACTGACTGCAATCTTATCTTCTATATCTGAGAGTCCATCTTCGCATTCTTTTATTCTGTTGTGTACACTTTCAATAGAGTGTTTAATCTCCTGGATATCTGTTTGAATCTGTTTTATGGATTCCATTTCTTTCCTATGTTGGGTGTTTATTTTTCCATTTCTTTCTTATGCTGGACCTTCATGGCTTCTATCATGGTCCTGAGCTCATCTATTTTTTTTGTCAGTTTCTGCTGTAGAATCTCAAAATATGACTTCCATTTTGCTCACTATCTCTATGGTTATCTGGGAAATTATTTCTGATTTGAATTTT
>NW_022912107.1:0-429 GCF_012274545.1 Fukomys damarensis | reverse complement strand
TAATTAATGTAGATTTTATGAAGTGTATATACTCTTTTTTAATTTTATATATTGACCTCCCTTTTCAGTGTGAATAATTTTCTGGCATCTCTCTTATGTATTATTGGTCCATGTGTGTCATGTTCTCTTGAATATCACAACTCAAAATTTGTATGTATTAAATTCAGTTAGTTGTCCATATCATTCTTTGATTCAATTTTTCAATATCTATAAACATATCCTGCTGGACTTTCAAGGAAAATTGCCTAGAATCTATAAATCAAATTGGAGAAAAATTATATCCTAACAATATTGAATCTTTCAAACCAGAATTGTCCTCTATTGTTTTCTTTATATAACATGGTAATGCTATCTCTGGTGGCTGATTTGCACTATATAGAGGAGAGATACTAGGTTGGAAAGCACCTTAGAGCAACATCAAAATCACTT
>NW_022912106.1:0-201 GCF_012274545.1 Fukomys damarensis | reverse complement strand
TAGGCTGCTTTCTTAACTATTTAGCAAGGGTTGATAGATTCCCATGATTCAAAGCAAAAGCTGCACTGCCCAGGACAAACTCCATGTATAAGAAGACTGCAGGATATCTGCCAGTTTTGAGTGGGCAATGTTAGAAATATCTCCTCTATCTGTTAGTTAGAAAGAACATAGAAGTTGCTAACTTTGCCAGGCATAGTGGTG
>NW_022912105.1:0-237 GCF_012274545.1 Fukomys damarensis | reverse complement strand
ATGTCTCTTCGAGGTAAGGATAAGAAAGTGATTGTCATAAGGGTGAGGGTGACAACATCTCTTGAGAAGGAGGAAGGTTGCTAATTGGGAATGTGCCTAGATGACCTTCAAAGTATTGGAATGTTTTTATGTTCATTGTGGTAGTAATCATTTGGAAAATGTGAAGCCCTTTGCTTCATGGATTATGCAGTTTTAGTGTTTCATTTCCTTATATATAATATATATATATATATATAA
>NW_022912104.1:0-210 GCF_012274545.1 Fukomys damarensis | reverse complement strand
GCAGAGAGCAATGTTAGGGTGCTGAGCTCTGTGGGAGCAGGGAGCAAGGAGGATGCCAGCCCTCCCACATCCCCCCTCTGGCCTGGGTGACAGGCGACCCCCCCCTGCTGGCAGGGGATGAAACAGCAAGCCAGGCTGGGTGGGGACTGTGGCCACAGTGTCCTCTCCTGGGTCTGGACTCCTGGCCCCCAGCCTGCCCCTGTGATGGGG
>NW_022912103.1:0-285 GCF_012274545.1 Fukomys damarensis | reverse complement strand
AGACTCCTCACAGTGAAGAGTCAAGAGGCTGACCATCCTTCCATCTGGGACCCAGATTGGGACAGAACACAGACAACCGCAAGTCCACCCGTGAGCACAGGGCTCTACAGTGAAGCACTGGTCAGTGCCAGGATCCCATACTTGCAGGCCTGCAGGGTTTCAAACGCCAGTGCTGCATGACCTGTATCAGTGCCTACCCTCCTGTCTTCTGCTTCCATGGAAAGCTAACGGGACTGCCGTTAGGTGCCCACAGCACCAGGGTCAGGTGCCAAACACACCTGGAAG
>NW_022912102.1:0-761 GCF_012274545.1 Fukomys damarensis | reverse complement strand
CAAAGTTTTTGTAAATAGGGAAGGGAGGAGGGGGTGAAGGGAGGGCAGGGGTATAGGGAAAAATGAGAACCAAGAGCTGTCATGTAAACTTACAAGATCGCTATGATGAATGTAAGTATACTGTATATCTAAAATATACCAATAAACTCAATTAGAGAAAAACACTGTGCATGTTCATAGATCCTCATAAAAATCTAAAATGATTTAAAGGAATAGTGTTGCTTTCCATAAAATAATCATATAGAGTTTTAAAATCTTATTTGGTTAATGTGAAGTTTCTGAAAGGTCAATGGCAACACATATCAAAAATTTGAATAAATTGCTTTTGATTTGGAAACTACACTTTTAGTATTTGGACTAAGGAAGATAAACATCTTGCCACAATATTAAATAAATACATAGAAACGCAGTTGTTTTGGTGTGTTGTGGATTCCACATTCCCAGAGTCAGGCAAATGCAAATAGAAAATATTCAAACAATTTTACATCTGTTGTGAACATCTATAACATTTATAACACTGCTCTTTAATCAATATAGCATAATATCTGTAACATACTTTGTGTAATTTAATGCAAAGGGTCATACTTTTCTTTGGTTATTACTCCAAATACTTAGAGTTTTGTCTCTACCTGATACTTGCATCTTCGCATCCCTTACCCTTTCCTCAGCCTAACACAAATGAAGGCTTCCTACTCCCCATGCAGTAGCTCCCCAGAGTTTTGCAGTGAACTTTTGTACGACCCAAATTATAAAAGACACTT
>NW_022912101.1:0-208 GCF_012274545.1 Fukomys damarensis | reverse complement strand
CCTGTTGTCACTGAACAGTGTCCACTCTATGGTGAAGATCCAGAGTTTTCTGTGGCCCTTTTGAAACACTCTTTTAAATGTTGAGCATCTCTTCCACTTGTAGTTTACCAGGAGGTTTTACCAAGAGTAGCTACTGAACTTTGTAGCATCTATTAAGAAAAATATGGATTTTCCTTTTTTATTTAATATGGTGAACACCTTTCACATA
>NW_022912100.1:0-215 GCF_012274545.1 Fukomys damarensis | reverse complement strand
TCTTCATTTCTAGGGATGAATAAAATGCTAATAATACTGTAAGCACAAACTGGATCAATTTTTGCCAAATATTGCATATGTGTATGTTTCTTTTTTATCCCAAACCATAATCATTTTGGAAACTTAAATTGAGTATGTATTAGATTCAAATATTGGGGTCAATCTAGCTCTACCTCAGCCTCACTGAGCTCTCCTGATAATGCAGCCTCCCAGGT
>NW_022912099.1:0-699 GCF_012274545.1 Fukomys damarensis | reverse complement strand
TGTGCTTAATAATTCAAATTTAAGTGGCAGTACATGAAGGAAAGTGATGTTTTATGGTCCAGCTATTTGAGGGTTAAAGCCAACTCTAAGGTTTTTTTAAAGCTAGTGGAATGGGTATCAGTTTAGGTTTATTGCAAGTCCTCTGAATGGCCTTCCTAATTACTTTCTTCTCTTAATTTTTTTATAGTGAGCAACAGCGATTTCTATGACTAGAATTGTATTTCAAGAGTGCTGCAGAAAATAGTAACATTACAGTGCTTGTGGAGAATAAAAAATTCTCTGTGTAATATATTGTTCAGCAAATCATTCATCATCATAATTGCCATACTCGACACTTTACTCATTTGTAGATTTTCCCTTTCTTGCCAGAATTTTTCTTCAGTAAAAATGATTTAAAGAGTTGCTATAGGGTTCAATTCGATTCTTCATGATAGAACAGGGACAAGAACAGTGTGTTTTCCAAATCTACTCCCATTCTAAGTCTAGTTTTTTTGTGTGCATATTCCCGAGAAGCATGCCAAACACAGAATTTCCTTTGTGTTCTCTTAAGGGTGAATTGTAGATGCTAGCAAGACATTTCAGGGTGCACATTCTATTACTCCTGTATGTATTTTGCATCTATTTCAGGAAGATTCATTTTGAGCTGCAGACATTAAGAACAAATGGACCAGTGGCACACACATATGATCTTAGAAATTA
>NW_022912098.1:0-477 GCF_012274545.1 Fukomys damarensis | reverse complement strand
CATGAAGCCTGTCATGTCTATGGTGAACAAATATTTGAGAAGGATCAAGAAAAAAATAAAATGGCTCTCTATTAAATTTCAGAAGGAAGAATTTTCTAGCTAAACATTTTTCTTGTTATTAGGTTACTTAATATTTGGAGAAGGGAACTATTTTTTGAAGTTATAGATGCTCATTGGAAAAGCAGAAATGGTATATCAGTGTTTATTGATGTGTGTTTTAGTTGCTCCTGGTGACAGGCCAAGATCACCTGGCTTTTGAACACTTCAGCCCACTCTGGGATTTCAGGATTCTCTTCAGTGCTGTCTTCACATCCTGGTTTCTCAGAGTGTAGATGAGTGGGTTGAGTACTGGGGTGATAACACAGTAGAAGAAGGACATGAATTTAGTCCGAGAACTTTTTGCAGGAGGCTGGAAGTACACATATGTGGCAGGGCCATAGTACATAGTAACCACCAGCAAGTGGGAACTGCAGGTGC
>NW_022912097.1:0-217 GCF_012274545.1 Fukomys damarensis | reverse complement strand
TGTCTCCACTCCGTTCCGTCTCCTGCTCTTCCTGCTGCCGCGCCAGCCCCTGGGTCCTGGAAGTGCCAAGCGCACCCTGCCCCGAGCCACCTCCTTCGTCCGGATCGCTCCTGAGCCGAGCAGCTCCTGTCCAGCCCGGCCCCAGCAGTGCCCTGCTCCACAAAAGCCAGCTCGTAGTTCTTATCACACCTTCTCTGTGGGGCTAAAATCTAAACGA
>NW_022912096.1:0-277 GCF_012274545.1 Fukomys damarensis | reverse complement strand
ACCGTCCCCGAGGGACGGGTTAGAGACTCAGCTGAACCAGAGGCTGCAGCCGCTCAGCCCGGATGCTGACCTGCGGAGGTTCGTCGCCGAGGTCATCAGCATTTTGAAAACGAACTGCACGGAGTTCCCCGCGCTCCCCGCCTGCAGCAAGCTCCTCTCCAACACACACCTCCTGCTGATGCTTCTCAGCAAACAGCAGGAGGCCAAGGTGTCCCAGGCCCAGTGGGAGCCGGAGCAGCCGTTTGCGGGCCCCGCTGGAGCCCACGGCAAGAAGGGA
>NW_022912095.1:0-319 GCF_012274545.1 Fukomys damarensis | reverse complement strand
ATGATAGATGGAAGAGAATTATGTGTTTGTTAAAATACCCTTTCCTGACAGATGCAAACGTCTTCGATATGCCAACAGACACAAAATCATTGGGTGGGGCCGATATCACCTCCAGGTAAAGTGAGATCTGAAAGGAAGAAAAAGTTTCCTTGAGGAAGAGTGAATACAAGCTCTTAAGGAAACATCGCCGAGACAGTTAGCAACGCACCGGGCACATCGTACACTGGAAAGAAGTCCCTGATACTGGAGGAATGAAGGATTCTCAAATACATGCAAACCGGGTACGCAGTATCATTGGAGGGTGGACCCGTGCTAAACA
>NW_022912094.1:0-272 GCF_012274545.1 Fukomys damarensis | reverse complement strand
GATTCTTGTTTGTTCTAGCATAGCAGAAGAAAGTAATCCATTGATCATTGCCATTTTTTGTTTTGTTTTGTTTTTGTTTTTGGAGACAGGTTCTCACCATGTAGTTAAGACTGACCTGGATATCACTGTGTAGCCCAGGCTTGTCTGGAACTCACAGCGATCCTCCTGCCTCAGCCTCCTGAGTGCTGGAATTACAAGTGTGCACCACGACACCCGGCTTGCCGTTTTTTGACTGAAGACCAACATTTTATTTTCTCACTTTCCTATGCCAA
>NW_022912093.1:0-240 GCF_012274545.1 Fukomys damarensis | reverse complement strand
ATTATATTTTCAATTTGACTTATTGTAATTGGGGTGTTAAGAATTTTTTATCTGCTGCATTCAACTTTGATAATTCATACTTTTGTAGAAATATGTCCATTTCTTCTGTATTTTCCATTTTATTAGGCTATAGGTTCTTGAAGTACATATTGATGATCCTCCGAGTTTCTACTGGATCTGCTTTGACTTCAACTTTTTTATGTAATTGAATGAATTTGAGACTTTTATTTCCTTTTTTGA
>NW_022912092.1:0-902 GCF_012274545.1 Fukomys damarensis | reverse complement strand
AGAATAGTGCCAGGCATTTACAGAAATAACTAACCAGTCAGGGGACCACTAAGTAGTTACATATGACGAAGTCACTTCAGGAGCTACATATGACAAGGAATACAAATTTCACGGAATTAGGAGAGTCACTACACAAACAGCAACATCATCACCAACAAACAGCTGTGACATCAAGCTTTGGGAAGGGGAGAACAACTCATCCTCAGAGTTGTTACATTTTGTTAAACTTCAGTTTTAACAAAAAAAAAACTAAGATGGTCTTATAAACAAGAAAGTAGGGCACACAAAGAAGGGAAAAAAGCAGTTTAAAAACCTGGAAAATGTCCAGAAGTGTACTATGTTTAGTTACTTTTCCATCACTAGGTCAAAATACTCAACACCCACAATAATGTAGAGGAGGTGAGGTTTATTTTGACTTACAGTTTTCAAAAGTTCAGTCTACGTTTGGCTAGTCCCAAGGCACAAACAGAAAGGTGGAAAAAAGGTCCTCATCAACTTACAGCAGTGAGGCAGCAAGCAAAAAGAGAGAAATCACAGATGAGAAAACATACATTTAAGATTATACCTCCAGTGACTCACCTTCAACCAAGTCTCATTCTTGTAACAGCAGTTAGCTACTAAACCCATCAGATGAATTCACTGATGAATATAACGGCCCCATAATCTAATCACCCTCCAATTACGAGATTTCTGGGAGACATTTTAAAACTAAATCATAACATTCTGCCCCTGGCCCCCAAAAGATTCATACATATCTCATTTTGCAAAATGCATTTAATCCGTTTCTGAGAGACCAAAGTCTTAAAGAGTTCCAAAACTGCTGAAAAGTCCAAATCCAAACTTTCCTCCAAGACCCAAGACAAACTTTTAGATGGGCAGTGTCCGACCATTTTCTGAGATGT
>NW_022912091.1:0-206 GCF_012274545.1 Fukomys damarensis | reverse complement strand
TAAATCCTTCTCATACTTCTTTTACTGACACATCCTGAAAAGTCATCTTCCATGACTAGAGTAAGTGAACCTGCATACTGATTTTAAAGGGGTGGGCTAAATTCCTTATTTTAGCCTCTGGACCACCAAATCCAATCTGTGAAAGAACCACCTTGCTATGAAACTAATGTGAAAAAACCCTTTGTCATCCTTGAGTGCATGCTTCC
>NW_022912090.1:0-223 GCF_012274545.1 Fukomys damarensis | reverse complement strand
TTAAGCATGTGTGCCACCACTGAGCTATACTTCCAGCCAGAGCCACAGCGCACAGCATTTCCAAGGAAGCCCTTCATTACAGGATGTCTCAGCTCACACACAAAATGACCAAAACAGGTAAGAAGGTTGCAAACAGGAGTTCCATGCATCTCAGGATCACATTGGCAGCCAGCGTAGCTGAGGTTTAATGAGATGAGGTCTGAGATGGGCAGAGACCAGACCA
>NW_022912089.1:0-221 GCF_012274545.1 Fukomys damarensis | reverse complement strand
ACACTAAGATTCCCCCTACCCCAGAAAGAATGGCTAATATCAAGAAATCAACCAATAACAAATATTGGTGGGGTTGTGGGGATAAAGGAACCCTTTTTCTTTGTTGTTGGGGGTGCAGACTGGTGCAACCACTGTGGAAATCAATACGGAGATGCCTGAAACAACTAGGATTAGAGGTCCCATTTGACCCAGCTATTCCCTGCTGGATATCATTCCAAAAG
>NW_022912088.1:0-294 GCF_012274545.1 Fukomys damarensis | reverse complement strand
GCCCCTGTTTCCTCCCAGAACAGGGCAGAATTTATTACATAGTTAGGGAGATGAGATGTTTTCTGTGCCCTTCCTTATTTTGTTCATTTGTAAAGGTGATAAAACCTTGTCCCTTTATTTTAAAATACATAAATTGGACAGAATCCAGGTGTGGTGGCACACACCTATAATTGCAGCACTCTGGGAGGCTGAGGCAGGAGGATCATAAGTTCAAACCCAGCCTGGATATCGTAGTGACTTAGTGAGACTCTGCCTCAAAATAAAAAATTAAAAGGGCTGGGGCTGTAGTTCATA
>NW_022912087.1:0-247 GCF_012274545.1 Fukomys damarensis | reverse complement strand
CCTGGATTTAGAGCACAGGACAGTTGAGATACATTTTGCCACTATGAACCCTGCACTCACACGTCTGTCATTCAGTGAAACATTTAGTTCCTCTTGGACGCATTGTCAGAACCACCTGGGTTCGTTCTCCTTGCATAGCCAAGTTGAGCTGCCGGCTAACATGATGTGTGGTCACTGTGATGCTGGCTCCATCAGGGAGAATCTGTATGAACAGTGGGGAGGCCGGGCACTCAAGCTCTCCACAGCT
>NW_022912086.1:0-354 GCF_012274545.1 Fukomys damarensis | reverse complement strand
TTTGTGGTTTTGTGACTATTTTTTTCAGTTCACACAGTGTCTAAAAATTAAACCATGTTGCTCCATATTACAGAATTTGCTTTGCTTAACATTGAGTTATAACCCATTGTTTGTTCATTTTGCTTATTCACTCATCCTTAGATGGCTAATTGGAAGGACAGTTGCATTGCTTCCACATTTTTCCTATTGTGAGTGAAGCTACTAAAACTACAGCTACACAGATAAATATTTTAAATATTCTTTTTTATTATATCATTTCTTAAATAACAGAATAGGTAATTTGGGTAATTATTTGACCTTCTCCATTTCCTATTGACCTACCCAATTTGTATCATTTACATTGCTAGCTTCTCT
>NW_022912085.1:0-230 GCF_012274545.1 Fukomys damarensis | reverse complement strand
TCTCTCAGGGGGAAATGAGACTGGTAGGGCAGCATAGCTGGCTGGGGAAATAGGTGTGACCCACTGATTACAAAATTTCAGGACACATGCAAGAACAGTTCCCAAAGCCCAAAGGATAGCCTATACCTGACACCAGCCTCAGGACTGGGTGATAAAAAAGGACCATCCTGCCTGCCTGCCTGAGATCACCCAGCGGGTGCGTGACCTCCCGGACTGCGCGACAACAGACC
>NW_022912084.1:2190-2548 GCF_012274545.1 Fukomys damarensis | reverse complement strand
GGCTTGTGTGCACTCAGAGCTGCTAGGCACTCTCTTAGGCCTGAAGGGCTTCTCTTCCAAAAGCGCCTCACAACAGTGTTTCAATATCTGCCAGGCAGAGACCTACAAGCAAGAAGGAATACAGTTGTACTACACATTGCATGTAGACTTCACTGGTAAACTCACAGAGTGGCAGCACCTTTCTCTGGGGAGTACTTCACATTCACGAAACTGACCGCTTTTGCTTTAAATGGCTAAGCGACCAGAGAAGCTGTTTCCTGGGAATACTGCACTTTAAACCGCAGAAGCCCTCTGCAAAGTGCATTTGAGTTCTAAAGTCAAACTGAATCTATCCCCAAGTATACAGAGTTCTGGAGGC
>NW_022912084.1:0-984 GCF_012274545.1 Fukomys damarensis | reverse complement strand
CCTGAAGGGCTTCTCTGCTAAAAGTGCCTCACAGCAGTGTCTCAATCTCTGCCAGGCAGAGACCTACAAACAAAAAGGAACACAGTTGTACTCCACATAAGATGTTGACTTCACTGGTAAAATCAGAGAGATGCAGCACCTTCCTCTGTGGAGTACTTCACATTCATGAAACTGACTGCTTTTGCTTTAAACGGGTAAGCGGCGAGAGAAGCTGTTTCCCGGGGAAAACTGCACTTTGTACGGCAAAAGCCCTCTGGAAAGTGCGTTTGTGCTCTAACGTGAAATTGAACCTATCCCCAAGTATACAGAGTTCTGGAGGCTTGTGTGCACTCATAGCTGCTAGGCACTCTCTTCGGCCTGAAGGGCTTCTCTGCTAAAAGTGCCTCACAACAGTGTTTCAATCTCTGCCAGGCAGAGACCTCCAAACCAAATGGAATACAGTTGTGCTCCACATAAGAGGTGGACTTCACTGGTAAACTCACAGAGTTGCAGGACCTTTCTCTGTATAGTACTTCACATTAATGAAACGGACCACTTTCGCTTTAAATGGCTAAGCGGCGATAGAATCTGTTTCCCAGGGAAAACTGCACTTTAAACCGCAGAAGCCCTGTGCAAAGTGCGTTTGTGTTCTAACATCAAACTGAACGCATCCCCAAGTATACAGTGTTCTGGAGGCTTGTGTGCACACAGAGCGGCTAGGCACTCTCTTAGGACTGAGGGGCTTCTGTGCTAAAAGTGCCTCACAAAAGTGTTTCAATCTCTGCCAGGCAGAGACCTAAAAACAAAAAGAAATACAGTTGCACTCCAGAGAAGAGGTGGACATCACTGGCAAACTCCCAGAGTTGCAGCACCTTTCTCTGTGGAGCACTTCACATTCATGAAACTGACCGCTTTCACTTTAAATGGCTACGTGGAGAGAGCAGCTGTTTCCTAGGGAAAACTGCACTTAAAACCGCAGAAGCCCTCTGCAAAGTACGTTTGTGT
>NW_022912083.1:0-207 GCF_012274545.1 Fukomys damarensis | reverse complement strand
AGTAGAATGAAGTAGTCAGATAAGTGAGCTATTTCATAGCATGGTTGTGTATTTATTCTGAAGAAGTGGCATATATATTTTGTCCTTTGTGTTTGGTTACCAAAAAATTATTCTAGAGTTAGTTCAACGAAAAACAAGGATAAGTGCCTTACCTGTTGGGCATGGGCATCTTGTAGGATTTGGCACCAGCAGCTAATCCTGTTATCA
>NW_022912082.1:0-210 GCF_012274545.1 Fukomys damarensis | reverse complement strand
ATTCTAGACACTCTGAGGAACTTAAAAGACATTAATTTAATTTATGCTTTTCTCCATTTACCCAGAATTGTCATACATTTTATGTGTGTGTATATACACTTAATGCGTAAGGTTATATTTCTATTGTCCTGTAATTAGTGTTCATTTAGATTTACTCATATGTTTGCCAGTTTCTTTATTCTTTTCTTTTTTTAGATCCTATATCCAGGA
>NW_022912081.1:0-243 GCF_012274545.1 Fukomys damarensis | reverse complement strand
GAAATGATACGCTAATTATGCAGATTTTACATGACTGGCAAGAGGGCCTAGCCAGTGACTCCCCAGGGGAGGGCGTGCGGTCACGCCCAAGTGCCTTGGGGACTGGACTCATCTCACCTTAAGGGAGGGGGAAGTGGACCCCTGGGGCTCCTGCTGCTTGGTCTCCGGGATCTGCCCAGGCCTGGGATAAGGGAAGAAGGAGCTGGGGACACAGAGAAGAGGAGGGGGAGAGAAAAACAAAGA
>NW_022912080.1:0-260 GCF_012274545.1 Fukomys damarensis | reverse complement strand
TCCATTCCTGGTTGTTCAATTTTTTTACTCCTCTAGGGAGTCCATGACCAGCAGCATTGGCATGAGACAGGAGCCAGATAGATATGTTGAAGCTTTTCCCAGAGCCACTGAATCTGGATCCAGCACATTCTCCAGGATGCTCACACGCAGGCTAACTTTTGAAACTGTTCTAGATAATCTCTACAGGCTCCTTTAGATTCTGCATTTGAGGTCCTTTTATCCTGATCTTTCTGCCCCCAGCACCTACCCTCACTGTGTTC
>NW_022912079.1:0-671 GCF_012274545.1 Fukomys damarensis | reverse complement strand
GAGCCTACTTCAAAATTTAAGAAAGGGCTGGGGATGTAGCTCAGTGCAAAGGCCCTGGATCAGTCCCCAGTAACCCTCCAAAAAAAGCTCTAGTTGTTAAAATGAATGACAGGTATATGGTTTACTTGTGGTAAAATATATACCTACATAAAATTCACCACCAGTGATATTAATATTTTCACAATGTTGTACAAACACCACCACTATCTAGTTTCTGAACACTTTTATCATCCATGAAGAAAACTATGTCCCTCAGTTCTGCCCCAGCCCCTACAGACCTGGTTTCTGTCTGTAAGGATTTGTCAACTATGGTATCTCGATAAATAAAATCATGCTCAGTGGTACAGCACATGACTAGCATGCATAAAGCCCTGGATTTAAGCCCCAACACTACAAAAAATAAACAAATAGATTTAAATACATGGGCTTTTGCTTCTGAATCCTTTCACTTAGCAAAATGTTCGTAAAACTTTCATCTGTAGCATATTATCAGTATTTCATTATTTTTAAAAATTTAATAAATTTTATTTTATTCCATTTCCCCCTAAACCCCCCTCCCCTCCCTATGTACAAAAGCTTTGTTTCCATTTTTTCCTTCTATTTTCACTTTTCTTGTCCCTTCCTTTTCCCCTCCCTCCTCCCTTGTTCCCCTTCCCATTTGAACACTTTCT
>NW_022912078.1:0-1824 GCF_012274545.1 Fukomys damarensis | reverse complement strand
AGGGCAGGGGTGGTTGCTTACTTGTCGGACTACACAGAATGGAAAGAATTCAATCCAACTTTTCCACAACTTTCTGAGGGCCACATGCAGGGCCTGAAGGACTGAATAACCCCACAAGGGGAGTATGCTCCCACTTTCAGGCTCCTCTCCAAGAACCATAATAAATTCTCACAAGAAATAATGGTGGAGCAAAGAGCCATACAAATCCCCCTCCTGGTTCAGGTCTGGGAGAAAAGAACAGTGCTTCAAGAAAAGCACTGTGCTCTGAAAAGACCCTTCTCCCTGAATCCCTTCTGGAGAAGAGACCCATTAGGAAAGGGGTAGCAAATCCTCTTGTCTTTAAGGCATGGGTGAAGACCTACCTCATCCTGGAGAAGGGAAAAATAAAAACCCTCTTTCTCTGGCTGAGGAATCAGTGTACACGCAGTCCAGCAGTTTTCTGTAGATGGGGTGGGGAGCAGGACTGCTGAAATGTCCCCAGCCCCAAGGCACAGGGACAGAGATTCTGCTTAAGAGTCGCAATGAAGCAGAATGGCAAGACTGTCGTTTACTCCTTTCCCAAGCCCCACCCCTGATCAAAAAGTGTTTCTCCTAACGAATAACAGCAATTCAAAGACAGAGTGATTTTCCTTAAGCTGTGGGCTTACAAGTAAATCCTAAGTCTGACAATGGGACAAAAAACCCTCTGGCAAATCAGCTACAACCCCAAACACAAGTAGTATGCGAGAAATAAATGTAAAGCCTGAAGTGCTTTAGAGGTGACCTTAACAACCACAAAATCCAAACATCGCTCAACCCCTGACTACACTGCTACCACAGTCTCTACTGTTCTGCAAGGTGTCCAGCTTTCCATGAAAAGTTACAAAGCATGCAAAGTAAGAACAAAAATCACTCTGTCAAGGGACATGGCAATCAACAGAACTAAGCTCAAACATGATGCAGATAGTGAATCTATCAGACAAGGAAGTTTAAAATAACTGAGGCAACTATTTTGTTTTATGAAAAGGGGACAATATGTATGTCCAAGAGGATAATTCCAAAAAAGAGAGAAAGCAGAAATGCTAGAAATAGAAACGAATGGATAATGTCATTCAAAGATTCATCAGATTTGACACAGCTGAAGAAAAAAACAGTGAACTGGAAGACAAATCCATAGAAAGTACCCATCATGAAGCACAGAGAGGAAACAAGTAAAAAGCTGAATATAAGTTGTAGCACAATGTCGAACAGCCTAGTATAGAGGCAACTGAAGTCCCAGAAGGTGAAGAGAAAGAATAAGGCTAAAGGAATATTTGAAAAGATACTGACTGCTAAGTAAGAGACTGACCTGGGTGCTTTAATTTCAGCTACTCAGGAGGCTGAGGCAGGATCATAGGATTGAGGCAAGCTTGGGTAAATGTAGCAAAACCCTGTCTCAAACTAAAACAAAAAGAGCTGTAGTTGTAAGTCAGTGGTAGATGGCTTGTTTAGCAGGCACTAGGCCCTCGGTTCAATTCTGAGTATCGCAATATATACATACACATACATACATACATACATACATAAAAATATCAGAACAGATCCACCAATCAAAGCAGTGCATACCTACAGGATAGAAGAAAATCAAGAAGATGAAGGACAAGGAGAAAGAAATCTAAACATACCATATTCAAAGAACTGAGAAGAGTCTGAAGGTAGCCAGAGAAAAATGACACGTGATATACAGTGGAACAAAAAATACGATACAGCAGACCTCTTCAGGAACTATACGCCAGATGACAGTGGAATAATATCCTCCAAGTACTCAAAGAGATACGGGAGGTGACCAAGAATTCTACTTACAGC
>NW_022912077.1:0-1838 GCF_012274545.1 Fukomys damarensis | reverse complement strand
CAAAAAAAAAAAAAAAAAAGAAAAAAGAAAATGGACTTTTATAATATGTGCAATAAAAATTTTATGTATGCTTAAATGAAATAGATAAAGACGATGATAGAAATACTGGCCTGTGTTGTAACTTAACTCAATATATACTCTAATTGTTGCATATGTTTGCATATATTTAAAAATTCAAATTACTATTAAAATTTAACTTCAGAGAGATAATTATTAAAATCTCTCTGATTTCCAATTTATCAAAATCTATAACTTTGTCTTGTGTTTTTAACTAAAAGGTGTTAAATAAATCCTGAATCTGAGTTGTTGCTTCCTTCTGGTGTGTAGTTCATTCCATCCTTCTGCCCTACATAAAGGATATTTCATCAGCAATAATGTCTTCAAGAAAGTGTTAGTAGTATTGCCCAACAGCTAGCTATACACAGAATTAGCCCAATGTTACTTTAATCATCTAAAGGTATCAAAATTTTTGAATCAATATATATTTTGAGTCACTATATGTCTTAACATTTTATAACTTAATTGTTTTATATCTCATTTGAGACTATCCCCGTGTAATTTTATTCCAGTGATAATTAAAGTGATTGGTGATATATTTCATGTTTACAATCATCTAATATTGTGACTAATTATCATATTTACTCTTGATTTGTTTTGTAAGCCATATTCATGTCCTTTATTATTGTTGTTATAGAAATTACATATTCTAATTCTTTTATTTTCAAATATTATGCTTTAATTTTAATTCACATATGTAATAAAATTATTCATTAGCATCATACTAAATGAAAAAAATCTGAACTTTAACTTTGATCTCCTTATTCTACTGTTTGTTAACCTGAACCATAATATATGCCCTGTCTTACTATCAACAAGTTGATTGCATTTTGCATTATTCACTTTTAATGCTTATTTTGAATGAATAACATATATCCAATTAATCTGCATACAAGGAAAAAAATTGGGTGGTCATTTCCTTCTAATCTGGTTTACAAACATTTACTACTTAAAAATCACTTGGCTCTTTCAGAAATATCTCTGATTGTTAAAAATGGCCAGTCACTCTCTGGCGGTTCATATCAGAGATGTACCTACACCCAAATCCCATGTGTTCAGAAGAGGGGTTTTCTGGAGGCTATTGGACAGGAGGACTCTCACTTTGCCAGTTTTCTCATGATGCAGCCATATTCAATGGCAATACTGGGAGGGGATGGAAATTTGGGAGACCTAATTGAGGGAAGTGGATAATGGAGGACTGATCTTGGCTACTCCGCCTCATATGTGGCCTCTTCTTCTTTGCCTCTTTCCTTCTCTGCTTCCAGCTGCCATGTGATGAGTACCTCTCTTCTGCCATGATGTTTTGTATCACTCTAGGCCCACAGCACTGGCACTAGCTGGCCATGGACTGAAATTTCTAAAATTGTGAGACAAAATACACTCTTCACACTGTAATTTGACTTTTTCAGGTATTCTGTCAAGGGGATGAAAATCTAACTAACACGCTTTACATGAAAATAAACTTCTCTCAGTTTTAAGTAATAATTATACTATATTCAACGTTCTAGCCTGACAATTTTTAAAATATACTGGAAGAATCATTCTACTCTTCTGCCTGATGAGAAATGTGGCCATCAGTCTAGTTGCACGTAACTTTCTGGTAGCATCTTTTTTATTTTATTATTATTATTTTTTGTACCGGGATCAAACTCAGGTCCTTGTGCTTGCAAGGCAGGCGGCAGAACCTCGGAGCTAAATCCCCAGTCCTCTGGTAGTTTTTTTTTTTTTTTCTCATTGAGTTTATTGGTACATTTTAGGTATACAGTACAGTTGCATTCATC
>NW_022912076.1:0-224 GCF_012274545.1 Fukomys damarensis | reverse complement strand
GGAACAGTGTGGCTTTGTCCAGGGCCACACAGCAAATAAAGAGTTGGGACTAGAACATGTCATATCCACAGCCACCCAAGCAGCTGAACCTGCCGTAGACATTTGTTGAGCACAGCCATGGGCAAGGCACTCTGTCCCAGCATCTGAAAGGGCTAAGAAATGTGGTGCCTTCCCTGCAAGACTTCAAATCCACAGTCCCGATGGCAGGAAGGGGCCCAACAAGA
>NW_022912075.1:0-213 GCF_012274545.1 Fukomys damarensis | reverse complement strand
TCACCACATCACCATCACTCCAGCACCAGGAAGGTAGCCACGCAGGTGCCCCTGAACCCCCCCCAACACCCCCACCAGCGATCTGAGACTTCCTGATTGTGCCAGTCTTTGGACCCACTCTGCAGAGGCAGAGGTGGTCATAACGGGTATTTTTATGACCTCTCAACTTTGAACATCTTTAAAGAAGGGGCAGGAGAAACCTGTAGTAGAACT
>NW_022912074.1:0-201 GCF_012274545.1 Fukomys damarensis | reverse complement strand
CCCGGAAGTAAAACATAGAAGGTGAGAAAGTGTGACAGCCGGTGTGTGATAAACAGATAGATCTTCCCCCTAGAGGGCACCGACTGTGGGGAGCATGGACAGCTAAGGAGTTCAAGAGCCACTGAGAGTCCTCCCCCTGGCCATGCCCTCCCTGGGCTGCTCCAGGGTACAGCCACTCCCGGCCAGTGCCGAACCCTAACA
>NW_022912073.1:0-639 GCF_012274545.1 Fukomys damarensis | reverse complement strand
TGGAAGTGTGCTCAGCAGGCGTCTCAAGCTCCCCAATCTTTCTGGGTCTGTCTCTGCAGGAAGTCACCTCATGCCAGGTCATGGCCTCTTTGGGGCAGATACTTCCTGTGACCAGATGGCAGGTGGCATTCTTCCGCACCCACGTGGCTCAGGCTAGGTCACTCCTGAATGGGTGTTTGACATCATGCTTCTTCCCTTCTTCAAAGACTGTATGAGTTTCCTAGGGCTGCTCTAATAAAATGCTATATATCCAGTGGCTTTCAAGGATAGAAATCTATTCTCTCACAGTTTTAGAGGTTCAAACATTCTATAGTAATAGAGGTTTCTTCTTTTTCATTCATCTTCCCTAGTAAAATTAAACTTATAAGGAACTAATGATATATATGGAGATCCCAGTTGGCAGCTATCTGATAACCTCACATAAACTATCCATAAAAATTTAGACTATCTCAGTGAGGAAGAAAGACTGTGTATCCTTCAGGCAGTCTTGTATGAATATTATTTCTTGTAACCAACCATTTGATAGGAATCGGACAGTGGATAGTCACAGCTGTAGTATCTGGCAAGAATTTGGAATGCAGAAATTCCAGTCTACAAGTAAGGGCATATTGAAGCTCAGGGCTCCTCAGAAAATGTGTT
>NW_022912072.1:0-545 GCF_012274545.1 Fukomys damarensis | reverse complement strand
TTAATAATGCCCTCTCTGCTAATAGAATCTCAGTCAAGAGGGTGATGCACAATTTCTTGAAGAACTTTTATGCCTTCCCCTCTCTTTTTCTCCACTGTTTCCCCAACCCACACCTAGAAATTACAAGCACTAACTCAACCCCTACTGGAACTGTACTGAGATATTAAGGTGACTCAGAAGAGTTTGTTATTCTGCTCAAGTGAGGAACATCCTGTTAGACAGGTGAAGTATGCCACTATTTTATCATAGTATAATTCATAAATTCCTTCATTACTTTTTCTTAAACACTAAAGTTACCTTTTTTAGTGGGACCTGTGCTGCAGCGCAGGGGAGTCAGCACATAGGAGGGAGTCCTCCTAGACTAAAAATACTGTTGCAAGGCAAGCACAGTAGGAAGCACTATGAATTGTTCATGGTAGAGAGATTATTCTCTCTCTCTCTCCTCTTCTCCCTCTCTCTTTCCTCTCTCCCTTCCCTTATTCAATTCCTTTTATCTTTATATTTACTTTCTTTCTTAGAAAAGATCAACTTACCACTCAATATTA
>NW_022912071.1:0-1056 GCF_012274545.1 Fukomys damarensis | reverse complement strand
CCAAACAGAGGGGAAGAATTTGACATACAGATAAGTGAGGCATATAGGACTCCAACTAGCCATAATTAAAAAAAAATCTACACCTAGACATATAATAATCCAGATCCCCGAAACCCAACAGAAGAACAAAGTACTACAAGCAATAAGAGAAAAGACTAGACATAAATCACATACAAAGGAAAGCCCATCACAATCACAGCAGACTTTTCAACACAAACCCTTAGGTTAAGGAGAGCCTGGAATGAGACATTTCAAGTCCTAAAAGAAAACAACCTCCAACCTAGACTGATGTATCCTGCAACACTTTCTTTCAAAATGGATGGGGAAATAAGATACTTCCATGACAAAGAACACCTGAGAAACTTCATGAATACCAAACCAACACTACAAGGAATTCTAAACAATATCCTAGAAAAAGACAATGAAGGTAACAACACAATGTGGCCCAACAGAGCAAATCAAATAGGCAAGGTAAGAAACTAAAAGGAGAAGGTGAAAAAACATGACAATAATAAGTTAGTACATATCAGTTATAACCATCAATATCAATGGCCTCAATTCACCAATCAATAGAAATAGTCTGGCAGAATGGATTAAGAAGCAAAATCCAATAATATGCTGTATACAAGACACACCTAATGCAAAAAGAAGCTCATAGACTGAAAGTGAAAGGATGGAAAACAATTCTCCATGTGAGAGGAGCCCAGGAAAAGCAGGGGGAGCAATCTTATTCACAGACCAAGTAAATTTCAAACCTAAACTGATTGAAAGAGACAAAGAAGGCCACTACATCCTTGTGAAGGGAACAATTCAAGAGGAAGAGATAAATAATTTATTTTCAATCTATTGAGTATGTTAGAAAGCACATCTGCTCCTTTTCTCTTTTATTTTTCTTTTTTCTTTTTCTTTCCCTGATGCTGGGGATTAAACTCAGCACATTGTTCTGGCTAGGCAGGTGCAGCACTACTGACTTAAATCTCAGGCTTTACACTGCATATTTTTAAAATTTATCAACACATTAATCTTTGTCTTTATATGTTGGTCTACCACACTGAT
>NW_022912070.1:0-203 GCF_012274545.1 Fukomys damarensis | reverse complement strand
CCTATTACTCCAGTCCAGTATCATGGGGATGCTTTTGCAGCTGCACCCTTGAAACTGGGCTTAATAAGAGGCCAGATGGGACTCGGGGAAGAAAGGATTGTCCATGAAGCTGAGACCTGAGACTGTCAGAACAAGGGTGTGGCTGACATAAATAGGAATATCAAGATGTAGACTGTGTTAGTGTCCCTTGGAGATAGGGTTTA
>NW_022912069.1:0-273 GCF_012274545.1 Fukomys damarensis | reverse complement strand
GTGGGAGTGCAGACTGGTGCGACCACTGTGGAAATCAGTATGGAGATACCTCAAAGAACTAGGACTGGGAAGTCCCTTTTGACATAGCCATCCTCCTCCTGTGTATCTTCCCCAAAGAATAAAAAGAACCAAAGCATAGTGATGTGTGTGTGGCCATGCTCATAGCAGCACAATTTATAATAGCTTAAACTTGAAAACAGCCCAATTGCCCATCAACTGGAGACTGGATAAAGAAAATGTGGTGTGTGTGTGTGTGTGTGTGTGTGTGTGTGT
>NW_022912068.1:0-209 GCF_012274545.1 Fukomys damarensis | reverse complement strand
GCCAGGGCAGGAGCAGGTCCGAGGGCGCCCTGAGAAGACCAGCCCCAGGCCCGCTGACCCGCAAACGCCCAGCAGCCCGGAGAGGCCACAAGAGTAGCCCTGCCAAGATGGGCCGCAACAGGTCCACCGGAGGACGCGGAGCCCTGGCCCCTCGCAAGGGGATGCCAGAGTCCCCTGCCAAGAGAGGTGGCCGGAAACCTCGCCGCCGT
>NW_022912067.1:0-216 GCF_012274545.1 Fukomys damarensis | reverse complement strand
CCCTGAAATGTTCACATGATGTCTACTCAGAGCCCCTTGAACAAATTTGTTCTCAGAACCAAAGGGCAAGAAGGAGCTGAGCATAGTCGGTTTTGGGCTGGCTGTCGGTGTCTTTAGCAATGTGAGAGGAATGGAAGGAGGATGGGTAATGGAGAAAGGGGTTCCATGCTTCTCCTCTACAACTGAGAACCCATCATCATTCTGCAAATGGAGCAA
>NW_022912066.1:0-312 GCF_012274545.1 Fukomys damarensis | reverse complement strand
GGCCCTTGCGCTTGCAAGGCAAGTGTCAGAACCACTGAGCTAAATCCCCACCCGTACTTCCTATTCATAATCCAAACCATTAGACGTCACTAGCTAATTAAATGTGAGAAGCATTATTCAATGAATGGCAGGAGAGATTTAGCTTCAAGTAAACTTTTTAATGGCCTAAGTGATGGGGACCGTTGCTATTCACAGATCTGAAGTCTGGAAGAGACACAGTCTTTTCCAGTTGCTATTCCCAAGATCTTGGCTGGACTTACTCCAGATTTTCAGTTTTCCTTGGTGAACTCCACTGTTGCAATTTAAGACAGC
>NW_022912065.1:0-476 GCF_012274545.1 Fukomys damarensis | reverse complement strand
AAGTCTTGATTCTCATTTTTTCCCCTTATCCCTGCCCTCCCTTCACCCCCTCCTCCCCTCCTCATCTACATCATTTTGTCTTAAGTGGCACAAAACAATCTGAATTTAAATAGTTAATTTCTTATTAAAGAGCCAGATAAATAAAGGTCTCCTTTCATACCAAGTTGGTAATGATCATTAGCAGTTTGTCATCTCATTAGCATTTGTCATTTGCAGTTCAGCTCTCTCAATGAAACTAGTGTCTGTTTGACAGGATGGCTATTTTTTCTCTGTAGGGGGAAAGGAGATTCCCCAGAGGCCCGAGCATTGGCCAAACAGGTGGCCACAGCCCTGCAGAACCTGCAGACCAAAACCAACAGGGCTGTGGCCAACAGCAGACCTGCCAAAGCAGCTGTTCACCTCGAGGGCAAGATAGAGCAAGCACAGCGGTGGATCGATAATCCCACAGTGGACGACCGGGGTGTTGGTAAGGATCA
>NW_022912064.1:0-236 GCF_012274545.1 Fukomys damarensis | reverse complement strand
CATAGAAGTCATATTGTATAGTTTAGCAGTCATGAACTGTTTACAAGTTTGATCTGGTGGGTTCCAGTAAAATAAGCCTAATACATTTGTCATTGATTCCATTTGTATGACCTCTTGGAGTTTGGCAGCCTCTAGGCAAGAATAAACAAAACGTTTAAGAATTAGAATATGCATAAACTAAGCATGAACACACTAGAATGAAATAGCAGGTTGGGGAGAAAGTCACTCTTAGAAAT
>NW_022912063.1:0-248 GCF_012274545.1 Fukomys damarensis | reverse complement strand
ACTGGCCTTCTCAAGCAGAGGGCTTTTGCTCTGGCTTGAGGA
The DNA here is from genome assembly GCF_012274545.1 of Fukomys damarensis. Taxonomy (NCBI): domain Eukaryota; kingdom Metazoa; phylum Chordata; class Mammalia; order Rodentia; family Bathyergidae; genus Fukomys; species Fukomys damarensis. Next base: position 206 of record NW_022912063.1, on the reverse strand, counting down.
CAGTCTCCATGCTGTGGCCAATACACCCTCACCATATCCACGGAGCATACAGTCATGGTGGCTGTCTCATTGGTCAGCTAAGTAGTGCCGAAAGTTTATGACATGCAGAAAGGTATGAGTTACGACTCTCGCAGCTGTTAACAGGTTCTAGTCATTCTGTGCGAGGAAGCTAAGATGGAATGCAGGCTCACTGAGGCTTGATTGGG
>NW_022912062.1:0-1052 GCF_012274545.1 Fukomys damarensis | reverse complement strand
CCTAAAATCTATCAGCTTTATCAAAAAACAAAATAGGATAATGGAATGCTTATAAATCTTTATGTTCTTTTTCTATCCCATAACTATTCCTTTTCCTTCCAGTATAGAAATGAACCTGAGGAAGGTATGTTTGGCTTCCAAATAAAACTGAAATACATAAAGCAAACTCAACATAAAATAATAGCAATATTAGTAATTTCTATAACAACATGCTATTGACTTATCAATTGTTCCTGATATTTAGATACCTCATCTTCCATTTCCCCCTTCTGTAAATAAAGCCGCATGCACCTTCGATCACAAGGGAATATGTAAGCACAAGATGAGAGAGCCCTTGCTGTATGGAAAATGCCTTCTTAATGTAAAGTTCTGTCATGACCTTCATAGCAATGAGAATTTGGCATTTGTTTCTAGCTTCCAGGTGCTTGATTTTCTCACATTCTCTTGTATGAAAGTCAATTTATTTATTTTTGAGAACTTACAAGGTGTGATTAAAAAATAGGCTGAATGTTTAAATCATAAAAATGTATTATAGCGAGAAACATTGCCGTTAATCCCCTTGGAATTCTTCCCTGGCTTTGAACATGCAGCTCTCACCACCCTTCACACTGAGCAGGGCTGGAGTCCTGGTTTGTGAGTGTCTTTGTTAGGTGCAATCCACAATCCTGTGCGGTGAATGTGGCTTCTGGTCCATCCCACGGTGAGGCAGGTTTGTAAAAGTATCACAGTGTGTCGTCTTCCACCTTACTAGCTGCAGCACCGCGAGGCTTCTGGCTCTTCCCCAAAGTCAAAACGACTGTGAAAGGTAAATGTGTGATTCAGGGTGCTGGGGCAGCCATGACAGCACACCTGAAGGCACTAATCAAAGAGGACTCGCAGCACTGCCTCAAAGTGGCAAGCTCCATAGGTCAGTGTACTTAAATTTAGGGGTACATTGCGGCAACGTGTCTTCCACTGGAATACATTTTTAACTTTAAACATTTACTATCTCATATGTTCTTATATAGATAAACATAATGATCCTAAGGCGAGATTCCATATTAAATTTATTA
>NW_022912061.1:0-282 GCF_012274545.1 Fukomys damarensis | reverse complement strand
GTCTTAGGAGGTGTGGATGACAGCTGGGTTGATCACAGCATTTTTCTCTGTCTTCACTTATAGTGTGGATGCTGACAGAGAGCCACTGAACATTAACCTGGGGCCTCAGCTTCTGTCTCCTGGTAATTTAATGGCCTGCATAGCCCCACAGGTTTTTGCAACTATCTTAATTATTCAGCTAACGACTACACATGTTTAAAGATTTCTGTATCCTAGAGTAGACGAGGGACTATGGAAAATGGATACCAAAGCAGAGAAAATAAAAAGACTGCAGAAACATTA
>NW_022912060.1:0-305 GCF_012274545.1 Fukomys damarensis | reverse complement strand
TTTGAATTTTTCTAGAGCCTGATGGATCTGTTTTGTTACTTCCTGTGCTGTGAGTTCTGAGTGCCCTGGTGGTTCACTATCAGACTTTTCATTCTCCTTTTCCCTACTATTTGCCATTGGTGAACTGGAAGTTTGTCTTTGTGTCTTGCTTAAGTATTTTCTCTCTTTTAGTTTTGCTGTTGGGTTGTCCTTGATTCAATTTCTGGGTTATTATATCTTTCTGATATCTTTGTGTTTTAGCCTTTGATTCTCTAATGACTCATAGACATTCTCATTTTCACAATATCAGAGAAAACAACTCATCA
>NW_022912059.1:0-220 GCF_012274545.1 Fukomys damarensis | reverse complement strand
GCATGCATAAATACCAAACAGTTTGTCTGGGAGGAGAAATTGAAAGCGTAAATAAGGATCAAAATGTAAAACTGATGTTGTGAAATAGTAAGAAAAGGACTAAAGGGAGAAGGGGAAGTGGGTGAAGTAGGGTAAAGGAAAGGAAAGAAGGGACTGCAATTAATATGAGTAAATGAAACAGTGGAAACAGTCTTTGTAAGCAGGGAGGGGTGGAGGGCTT
>NW_022912058.1:0-229 GCF_012274545.1 Fukomys damarensis | reverse complement strand
TATGGGCTTTCCTTTGCATGTGATTTGTTTCTTTTCTCTTACTGCTTGTAGTATTTTGTTCTTAGGTTGGGTTTCTGGGATCTTGATTATTATAGGTGTATGTGTAATTTTTTGTATTGTGGCTCTTTGGAGTCCTATATACCTCTCTTATCTGTATGTCAAGTTTTTCCCCTCTGTTTGGGAAGTTTTCTGTCATTAATTCTTTGAACAGCTTTTTAAAGTCATTTGT
>NW_022912057.1:0-715 GCF_012274545.1 Fukomys damarensis | reverse complement strand
GCTCCTGTCACATGGAGAATTGTTTTCTATCTTTTCACTTTCAGTCTATGGGCTTCTTTTTTGGCACTAGGTGTGTTTCTTGTATACAATATATTATTAGATTTTGCTTCTTATTCCATTTTGCCAGTCTATTTCTCTTGATTGGTGAGTTGAGGCCATTGACATTGCTGGTTATAACTGATATGTACTGACTTATTATTGACATGTTATTGGCCTTTTGTTGACTCTTTTTACTTTTTCACCTTCTCCTTTTAATTTCTTGCCTTGCCTATTTGATTTGCTCTGTTGGGCCTCATGGTGTTGTTGCCTTCATTGTCTTTTTCTAGGATCTTGTTTAGAATTGCTTGTAGTGCTGGTTTGGTATTCATGTAGTTTCTCAGGTGTTCTTTGTCGTGGAAGTGTCTTATTTCCCCCTCCATTTTGAAAGAGAGTTTTGCAGGATACATCAGTCTAGGTTGGAGGTTGTTCTCTTTTAGTACTTGAAATATCTCATTCCAGGCTCTCCTTGCCCCAAGGGTTTGTGTTGAAAAGTCTGCTGTGATTCTGTTGGGCTTTCCTTTGTATGTGATTTGTTTCTTTTCTCTTACTGCTTGTAGTATTTTGTTCTTCTGTTGAGTTTCTGGGATCTTGATTATTATATGTATAGGTGTAGTTTTTTGATTGTAGCTAGTTGGGGTCCTATATGCCTCAGTTATCTGAATGTCAACTTCTTCCC
>NW_022912056.1:0-815 GCF_012274545.1 Fukomys damarensis | reverse complement strand
TGAAAGGGCAGGTGTTAAAATTAATAGTTGCTACAAGCTATTTGACAAAAATAGATTTGGATAGAAAAGAATGTTCTGGGAGCAAGAAAAACAGAAATACTCTAGTTTTAGAATTCCCTCCAATGCTCTGTCTACACCAAGTTCCCAACAATTTAAAAATATTTGTCCCTATTTTCCCACTAGATATCCTTTCTTCTTGAGTGTATTACATACTCCAGCTTCATCAGCATGCTGTTTCTCTAGTTAGAAGGTATATTTCTTTTTCCCTTTCCACCATTTCTTTGACAATGTCCTTCTGAATTTATTTTACTAAAAAGCCTTTTTTAATTATGCACACTATGTTTTACATTCTTCCACAACTATTTAGATGTAAATCTAATCCAGTTTCTCTGTTCTGGTTAATACTATTTTCTTCCTTTGAAGAAATGCATTGTTGCAGTGAAGTTGGTGTTAATTAGTATCTAAGGCAAAAGAAGTACTCAAAGAGATTTCCAAGCCACTAGATAAGCCACTAGAATTAAATATTGCATCTGAAATGAAGGTTGGTAGAGGGAAAACTGGAATCAGTCAGAACTTCTCAGGTTAAGCCTCAGATCTATCACTGAGAAGCAGCTCTCCTGAGTAAATCATACCTGAAGGCACGAAGTCATAAGTGGGTGAAGTGCAGTAATCTGAAGGGAATGATGAAGATCGGCTGGCTGTCAAGTGATTCCATTTAATGGACAAAAAAATTGATACTTAAATTGCATTATTGTTTACTGAATAAAAAGGAAAAATAATATTTCCTATTGCCATAAAACAAAGGTAATGATATC
>NW_022912055.1:0-377 GCF_012274545.1 Fukomys damarensis | reverse complement strand
AAATATTAAATATTCTCATATTTTCTAAAGTATATTAAATATAACTTCAACTTACTTGACAATCTGATAATTAACTTACATGATTTATACTATGATATACTTGAAAAGATATCGTTATACTTTGTAGGGATAGGAATCATTCACTCAGTTGCCTCTGTATGTGTATGTGTGTGTGTGTGTGTTTGTACCAGGGATCAAACTCAGGACCTTTCACTTGCAAGACAGGTGCAATATCACTAAGCTAAGTCCCTGGCCTATGTGTGTATTTTTTTAGACTTTTGGATGAAGAGTGGAGTGGGGTGAATACAGGCAGTAGATGTGGGAGAGATTATGAGAGACTAGCTGCAGAACAGCAGTACAGGGAGTAGAAGGTTGTG
>NW_022912054.1:0-226 GCF_012274545.1 Fukomys damarensis | reverse complement strand
GTTTTGGCTACTTTTCTCATTGCTGAGACGAAATACCCAACAACCAAAGTTAAAGGAGAAAAAGGTTTATTTAGCTCACAGTTTGTAGAGGGTTCAGCCTGTAATCAGCTGGATCTAAGGCAGGGTGGCATGGCAGATGAGCATATTAAAGGAGAAACAGTTCATGACAGGCAGAAGATAGCAAAGCAACAAGGGAACCACAGCACTTCTTGTCACTTATGCCAGC
>NW_022912053.1:0-622 GCF_012274545.1 Fukomys damarensis | reverse complement strand
CATGTACATAAAAGTGCAGGGGCCGAAGAAGATGATGACCACAGCGACGTGGGCACCACAGGTGGAGAGGGCTTTGCGCCTGCCTTCCGCCGACTGCTTCTGCAGAGACACCAGGATGGTGGTGTAGGAGACGAGCAAAATGACGAAACTCCCCAGCGTGATGGTCCCACTGTTGGCTGTCACCACAGCGCCAACAAGATAGGTGTCCATGCAGGCGAGTTTCAGCACAGGGTGAACATCACAAAAGTAGTGATCGATCTCGTTGGGGCCACAGAAGGGGAGCTGGACTACGAGAGCCACTTGGATGATGGAGTGCACGAACCCACCCACCCACGTCCCCAGCAACAGTTTATTGCATCTGTCCCTGTCCATGATGGTCATGTAGTGTAGGGGTTTGCAGATGGCCACGTAGCGATCATAGGCCATGACGGTGAGGATGAAGATCTCGGTGCAGCCAAAGAAATGCGCCCCAAAGAGTTGCAACATGCACCCCACATAGGAGATAGTTTTGTTCTTTGCTAACAGATCCACGATCATCTTGGGTGCGGTGACTGAAGAATAACAAATGTCCACAAAAGACAAGAAGTTGAGAAAGAAATACATAGGCATCTTATACAGGTTT
>NW_022912052.1:0-247 GCF_012274545.1 Fukomys damarensis | reverse complement strand
TTCACCCTCTCCTCCCCTCCCCATTTACAAACACTTCATTTCCATTTTTTTCATTGAATTTTAGTTTTGACAAAATAAAGGAAATTCACATCTGAGTGAATTAGGAGGCCAGAATTCTTTTGCCCATTTTTTAATATTTAGTTTGGAGATTTTATAGGCTATGAAGTTTTAAAATCCTAACTGCGTACCTAATAATACATTAAGTAATCTCAGGAGAAATATTAAGGATCATTGAAAATAAGAGAGT
>NW_022912051.1:0-258 GCF_012274545.1 Fukomys damarensis | reverse complement strand
CACTTGTATCACCACTTAAGCAGCCATATTATATTCAGTTAACTGCACTGAGTTCACAGCCACGTCTAACACTATTTCTTTGCAGTCTAAAGTTATGAGATCACATTTTTTCACATTCTATATATGCAGTTAGTTTTATGAATCTTAATTTATCTTTTTATGTTTGGCATCAGGACTCAAACTCGGGACCTTGTGCTTGGGTGACAGGTGGCAGAACCACTGAGCTAAATCCTCAGCCGATTTCATGAATCTTTAGAT
>NW_022912050.1:0-206 GCF_012274545.1 Fukomys damarensis | reverse complement strand
CATCTCTCCATGGTCTACAGAATCCAGTCCCCAGGGCAACACTGGGCATTTAAGGTTCCTTGCTATCCTCTTTCCCAGTTTCTTCCCTTCCCCGGACTCAAATCCTCTTCTGCCCAGCCTGAGCTCCCCATTCCTCACATCTCTATCCTGCAGACTTCGTTTCCCTACCCGAGCATTTACTCTGTCTACGCAGCACACGCTGGGAT
>NW_022912049.1:0-212 GCF_012274545.1 Fukomys damarensis | reverse complement strand
AGAGGGAGCTGTGTGTGAGTGGCAGGACAGAGGCCATGAAGTGGAGTCACAGCTAAGGGGCTCTTAAAGGAATCTGTTCTTCAACTTAGGCAAGATGTGGAGAGTGCTTGAAACACTGCCTGGAACACACAGCCTGCTGGGAAAATGCAACTAGCGTTTGTCAGGCTGCAACTGGTGGGAAGCTAAGGTTTCAAAGAAGTTTAAAGACTGAG
>NW_022912048.1:0-220 GCF_012274545.1 Fukomys damarensis | reverse complement strand
GTGAGACCACATACATGTTGAAGCTCTTAGACTGATCATTGTTCACCTTTACCTTACTCCCACATCATTACAGATTAGGAAATATGTACTACATAACATAAATATAATTAAGAACAGGGTAAATTCTGACACAACCATGCATGTTCAGAACCCGTAAGATGACTCATACCCTTGTCAATCATTCCTGTGAATCATAATAGAGATGCAAGGGCAAATACCT
>NW_022912047.1:0-210 GCF_012274545.1 Fukomys damarensis | reverse complement strand
TGTTTGTTTGTTTGTTTTTGGTACTAGGGATCGAACTTGGGCTCTTGTGCTTGTGAGGCAGGCAGAGGAACCTCTGAGCCAAACCTCCAGCCCAAAACTGTTTTGCCTGGTAATAATCTGGTACTAATTACACCAAATTTAGAATCTTTTTTTTTTTTCATATGGGGATTAAACTCGGGACCTTGCATTCAGGGCAGGCGTGGTACCACT
>NW_022912046.1:0-453 GCF_012274545.1 Fukomys damarensis | reverse complement strand
GAGGCGGCCGCTGCCTCGGCTCTCACCGGCTCTTTCTCGCCTTCGTCCGTGGGAGCGGAGTCTTGATTTTTTTCCTTTTTATTAAATGGTGAGACAAGTGACATCTGTCGCCTGAACTTTATCTGTGTTGGTGCTAAACACTTAGGTCATAGGTTTCAGGACACCTTTCTTTGGACATGCTTAGTGATTGCCCCAGTGTGAATTTTTCTCTTTACCTTTTGGGAGGAGGACTAGGAAGAATGCATTACTAAATAATAATAGCAAATAAACAAAACTGTTCAGCCTTAAAATACTGTGCCCATCATCCCACGTCTTAACGAAGTTTTTTTTTTTTCTCTCTCTCTTAAGCCAGCCTCACAGCAAAAACATTTTTCAACAAAAACTCTTTTAAAGTCTAGCTTTAGTTTAAAAATGTTTGGAGAAGATGGATAATAGAGTACTAGGATTTTCCTG
>NW_022912045.1:0-275 GCF_012274545.1 Fukomys damarensis | reverse complement strand
TGATCTTTCCAGTCTCCAAACAAGCAACTCCCTTGGGAGTGAAAGAATAACAGAGAGTGGAAAATTTTCAGTCCATTTTATGTGTATTGAGGTTAAAAATGGTGAGATCTTTTTATTTCCTGGAGGAGAAACTCATTTTCTATTTAATTGATTTCAAAGCCACCAGGCTTATTTTAAGCAGTATCTATTTTTTGCATGAAAATGATTCTAAGATAATTTTCACCGTGTTACACATAGTTAGAACACTTGGCAACTTTATGGATATTTTTATCTTT
>NW_022912044.1:0-379 GCF_012274545.1 Fukomys damarensis | reverse complement strand
GAATGTGGAAAAGATAAGAATGAAGATATATTATGTAAAGGTGCAAATCTCCAACGATGAATGCCCTATTGTATACCTAAAATGTACCTTTTTTTTTTTTTGGTTCCGGGGACCAAACTCAGGTCCTTGTGCTTACAAGGCAGGCACTGGAACCACTGAGCTAAATCCTGGACCCTGTACCAATCAGATTTTTAAAAAATCTATTAGCTTCTAAAATTTCAAAATAACAGCAATATTTGGGCATAAGAGCAAACATTCTGCAAAAAGTGTTAAAGCACAAGGTGATTCACAAACTGAGGATTCTCAGCAATTTTACTCTTCCTCAGAATGCTAGTTTGAGCCATATAAAACTGCCATTTTTGATAACCTATTTGGACCA
>NW_022912043.1:0-245 GCF_012274545.1 Fukomys damarensis | reverse complement strand
TTATAAAAAATAAAGCTTGTGACAAATTCTAGTGTCTTCAACCACTGGAAATTAAGATTTATTGATTTTTCCATTTCATCTACTTTTTAAAACCCAATCTTTGTCTTAGTCTCTTTTCCTTATGAGTGACTACAAGTAATCTATTTGAATCTTTTCATGTATTTTAAGCCTTATTTTTATTACTTTAAATAATGCTTTCATAGATATGATCCTTCTTATTCTTTTCTTTCTTAAAACGACCACAG
>NW_022912042.1:0-229 GCF_012274545.1 Fukomys damarensis | reverse complement strand
AGGCAGGGTGTGCAGGGTATGGCGTGAAAAGATGTTGATTGAAAGGTACAAATTTCCAGTTCCAAAATGAATAAGTTCTGAGAGTCTAATAGACAACATAGTGACTAGAGACAATAAAACTATCGTGTGCTAATCGGCTTGCTTTCGGTAATCATTGTACAAGGTGTAAACACATAAAATTATCACATTGTACACCTTAAATATAATACAATTTTTATTTACCAATTAG
>NW_022912041.1:0-724 GCF_012274545.1 Fukomys damarensis | reverse complement strand
ACATCGGCCCTCTGGTAACAGTGTTATAGGGAGCCAGAGTCTGGTTGATTCAATGATACCAGTGCTTCTAAGCACCCCACAGTATTTTTCCGACTTAGGCCTTGGGATTTTCTGAGAAGAGCATGAATGAAGTTGCTTTATACTTGTTTGGCCTTTGAGTGTGTAATTTGTATACACAAGTCTTTTCTGAGTCCAATTGGACTTTGTTTTGTAGACTTAGACTCCTGCTGCAGCTGTTCCAGTTCTTTCTGATATACTTGGGTGTACTTCTAGTTGTCCCAGTGGATTTTATTCTATACTGAGAGGATTGGAATTGCAAAGAACGTTTCCCACAAGCCTTACCAATGAGCTCCAATTAGGTTAGGGCAGTGTTGGGCACTGGAGCAGACCTGAGAGTGGGGTGGGGAATAACTGGAGTGACATTCATTTATTCCTCTTTCAGTGACTAGCACTGGCTGTCTTTCTTCTGTGGTTCTAGATCTTTTCAGATGGTCTCCGAGCTCTAATATCACAAGCTATCATAATTAACATGATGTATGGATTTTCCTACACTATGATACCCAATTTTTAGGTCAAATGCTGGTCTATGTGCTACTGCAAAGGCATTTGTACATATTAACATTACCAATCAGAGAACTTCGAGCAGATCATCCTCAATAATGTGGTTATTTCTCATCCAATCATATGAATGCCTTAAAGCAAAGACTGAGGTTTCCTTAAAAAA
>NW_022912040.1:0-522 GCF_012274545.1 Fukomys damarensis | reverse complement strand
CTGCTTCCAAAACGTGTTGAAGCATGACATGAGGCATATGATTTCCAATTTCGCTAAGTTCAAATTTCATTTCAACAGTGGAATCTGATGGCTAACATCTCCTGTCTAATTAAAGGACACAGAGGGAATGGGAGACATATGTGGTGAAATATTGAACTGTGCAAAGCCATGTGAAGAAGACCGAAGAAAATAAGGACTGGGGAAGTGAAGTGGAGGCAGCGAGGGCAATAGGAACTTGTGGATGTGAGGAAAGAAGGAGAGTTCGGCGGGCACCTGTTCTTGCAGGGCTCAGTGGGCACATGGGATTGCAGAGTCTGCGTGTAGGGATTAACACAGTGCTGCCACATAGCAAACAGACTGGCAATTTGGAAGAGAGATACAAGGAATGGAGGGAGCTACTTGAGTGAGCTTGATGGACAGGCAAAAAGTAGGAAAGGAGGAAGGGGCATCTCTGACAGACAAGAGAGAAGAAAAGGAGTACTGCTTCGGAAACTATAGAAAAGTCTACCCAAGATATTGGAC
>NW_022912039.1:0-201 GCF_012274545.1 Fukomys damarensis | reverse complement strand
GAAAGGTGCTGGAACGCTGTGAGTTTACCAGTGAAGTCCACTTCTTATGGGGAGTACAACTGTCGTCGCTTTTGTTTGTAGGTTTCTGCCTGGCAGAGATTGAAACACTCTGTGAGACACTTTTAGCAGAGAAGCGCTTCACGCCTAAGGGAATGCCTAGCAGCTCTGAGTGCACACAAGCCTCCAGAACTCTGTATACTT
>NW_022912038.1:0-637 GCF_012274545.1 Fukomys damarensis | reverse complement strand
TATTACAAAACTCAGTATTTAATAGTTAATGCCTGTTGAACCAGAGAAGTGAAATGTGAATGTGGATTAGACAAGGCACTATTGGACAATGAAATCAGGGAGAGGGAAGCACAATTTAAGTATAATTTGATGCTTTACATGTTCATTTGCTTTTCTAATTCTAATAAGCATCCAAGTCCTCATAAAAGCAAAAGACCATCCTGTTACTATTGTGGGTGCTCCAGAATCTCTGAGGAGGGAACAGTGAGCACTGCCGTCTGAAAAGGAAACAATTAAATGCTCACCATATACCTTGTTTTGTAGAAGGAACTTCACAGTTATCTCCCAGATTACCTAAAATAATAGGAAATGCAGATACTTGGATATTGGTAATAAGAATTTACCAGATATCTTTTACTTGAAAACTAGGACCTAAATCTTAGAACACTCTAATAAGTGCAAAAATCAGGGAGATACGTATTGCCAATTAGCCACGCTAATCAAAATATTTACCATTCTTCTGAAATCTGCATTGTGCCAGATTCTATATAAGACTTATGAAGATGACATTAATAACGCTTGTAACCTTATATAATGGGTTTTAGAATTTGTCTATGACAGTTGATGAAATTACTACCTAGAAAAATCACACAAAATA
>NW_022912037.1:0-1631 GCF_012274545.1 Fukomys damarensis | reverse complement strand
CCAGCACCACGAAACACTACCACTACTGCTCCCAGGATGATGGCCACTACTGCTCCTGAAATAAGAGCAACAAGTCCATATTGTCAAGCAAATTTGCCTATGGAGAAACTGGAAAATAAGAAGCTAAAGGTCAGTGCAAAACTATTGCACAGTTCACGTCTCCTCTGTTCTGCTTATGGAGTTTTTCCCTATGCATGCATAGATACTGCCTGCAAAGTGCCCAATTAGAGAGTTGGATATAATTGCATCGGCGCTCAGGGCCCGGGGAGCCATCCATCCTAGCTGTCAGTTCCGGCTCTACACACTGGCGTCTACCATCTATCCTCCTGCAAGCAGTTCATTTCACTGTTTATCGGCACTCCAGTAAATAACCGGTGCTGATATAAATGCTACTGACAGACCGTCTTCACAGTGAGTTGGTGATTTACTGTTCTGGGCACGATCGGCCATATGACTGGCGTCCGTGTAACCATTGCCCTGAACGTAATCTGCATTTTCCTTGGGATTTCGAAGGCAATTGGGAAAGTGAATTGGCAATGTTTTGTTGAACGCCGTCTATGTGCTAACAATAGTTTAGACTAACGAGTGCATAGTTATTTCTTTGGAGTGTCTGCGAGTATCTATTTCATCAGGATAATCACTCGATTATTAAGCTATAAGAAAGAACTGAGAATTTGCTGTCATTTGCTGTGAGCCCTTCTTTATTCCCTCTGTGAGCAAATGTCTTCAGGGCCCTAGGAGGCTGGATTTTCACATGGGCTTCCTGCCTTGGGCAGCTCAGCATGTCTTCACCTGCATTCCAAGTTGGATCTGCCCTTGGCCAGGAGGGTTGGGACCCTGGGTGGCTGAGGGCTCCTTAACTTGGTAGGGGAGCTTGTTTTTCCCTGTCTCCCACTTCTGGTAACCCTGTTTTTGCACCCTAGGTAAGTTAGGGCTTCAATGTGAGATTTACTGGCAATCAAATGCCTCTATCCTGCATCTTCAGTAACTGTACCTCTGCAGATCCATCACTTGTGTGGTGGAAGAGAGGTATTTATTCAGACTCTCTTAAATGTTTACTCATTTAGCTTTATTTCAGTCTAGTTATCTGCAATTACATAATTTCATTGATTAAGCAATCACTGATTGAACCCATACCATGAGCAAAGCCTCATAGAGAAACGTGTAATCAGCCAAGACTGAAAATGTCTGAGACTCTAATGAGTAAATATTACATTTCTTCTATTTACCCATTCCTCTATAACGGGGGACATCTTTCCACGTTGCTGGAAACAATTTTGGGAGGGAAGTCAGTTGCAATGTTGCATTACATAAAGATTCATTTGGCAAATCTAAGAAATATCTGAAATATAAATGGCCCCGGAGATAAAAGCATTAGCCCCATAATGGAATAATATGGGATCTATAGACGCAAATAGGAATATTTATTGAGGTGGATGAAAAGATTCTGGTGTATCATTACATGGAAAATAAGATGTGGACAATATGAAATTCTTTTAGTAAAACACATATATAAGCATATTTCTATAAAGACACACATATTTCACATGATCAAGTACGTGTAAACATGGCACACATACATATGCACTCACACACACACGCGCACACACACACACACACACACACACACA
>NW_022912036.1:0-1174 GCF_012274545.1 Fukomys damarensis | reverse complement strand
AAAAAAAAAAAAAAAAAAAAAAAAAAAAAAAAAAAAAAAAACCAACTAAAAAACTAAAAGTGTGAATAAGAATCAAAATGTATAATTGGTATGGTTTAATAGAGAAAATTGAAGAGGTAGGGGAAAGGTAAAAAGGGAAAAGAGAAAATATACGAAAAGAGAAAACATGGAAACAATGCCTTTGCAAATAGTGAAGGGTGGAGCGGGTGAAGGGAGGGCTGGGGGATGAGGAAAAATAAGAACCAAGAAGTCATGTAAAGGTACAAGATCCCAATGATGAATGGAACTGTATTGTATACCTAAAGTGTACCAATAAACTTAATAAAGATTTTAAAAAAGAAGAAAATCAGTCTACAGGGAGGTGAGGTAAGTCTTATTTTACTTAACTTTTAGAGATTCTCATCCAAGTTTTCTGGCCTCGTTGCTTTCTTCTTGCTGTGAAAAATACACTGTGATTGGAGCAGCTGGCAGAAAACCTACTTAGCTCATGACAGCAACAAAGCAAAAAGAGAGCAGCTGGGACTCAACCCAGACATTGCTTTCAATAGCATGCCCCTATTACTAACATTGTTCAAGTAAGCACCATTTAAATTAAGTTCTACCACTGCCTAGTAACACCATGGGCTGAGGACAAAGTCTCTAACACGTGGGTCTTTGGAGGGGACATTTCAGGTACAAAGTATAAAATTCTGTCCTTGGCTTACTCACACTGCAAAATGCACTCAACCCATCTCCAAGGTCTTGCATATGCTTAAATGATATAACACTACTACACATTCAAAATCTCTTTCGTGACTCATGGCAACTCTTATGAACTTCTCCAAGGCAGTTAAATACTTCCAAGATACAATGGTAGAGTATAAAAATCTCTTATGTCAAAGAGAGCAACAGGAGCATATGGAAGAAGAAAGAACCAAAGCAAGACCAACTCCCAGGAGGGTAAATCCTGAATCCTATAGCTTGTCCCAATCCAAGAATCTGGCAGGATGATGTAATTTGAACACCAAAATGTTTAGGTGATTCTGACCCCATAGCTTTATTGCCGCAACCCTCCATATGGACTCTGTCCTGGGCTGGCGGTCTCATTGCCTGCAACTTTGCTAGGCAAATGTTCCACATTTCTGGCATCTCGGAATTTTGGAGATTTCCACTGTAGCTTCAACTTCACTCTCAC
>NW_022912035.1:0-215 GCF_012274545.1 Fukomys damarensis | reverse complement strand
GCCAAAAATGCACAGGCTATGCATCAAATCGTTCTGCCAGGATTAGAGATTCCACTCAATATCTATTTTGTGATGCTTGCCAAGACTGACATGATCTAGAGAAAAATGTGAAGGAGAAAAAACATCCAAAACAGTCCATGCAATTCCCCATGTGACCATAGGACCCCTCTACAGCACACATGTGTGAACGAGGCATCTGCTTTTAAAAGTTCCCT
>NW_022912034.1:0-280 GCF_012274545.1 Fukomys damarensis | reverse complement strand
GAGGAAAAATAAAGTTATTATGAACAAGCATTGCAAAGTATAAATAAAATGGTGTGATCAGTGTTGTGAGCATTATTTTCCAGAGCATCTACACACAGTAAATGAACAGGAAAACTGAATCAGTCATAAGAATAAAGGATGTGTTATGTAAAATCACGTCATTTGTAGATGATGTCACATTCTGAGATTGTAATGAGAATGTATAATTCACATTCTGTTTTGGAAAACATGTTAGTAAATATTTGCTATTTCATAAGCCTGCTTGTACTATTTATCTTGG
>NW_022912033.1:0-310 GCF_012274545.1 Fukomys damarensis | reverse complement strand
GGAAAGCAGAGGGAAGGCAAGAAAGAGGGAAGTAGAGAAATGTGCAGGGTAAGGTGATGATGGTCAGCTAGAACAATAGGGCCTGTGCGATGGTGAAGAAAGCCAGAGGGTCATATTGGCAACTGATCCAGCAGTGCCTGTGTTGGTCCAGTGCCCTCAGCAGTGGCCGTTTGATAGGGACCAGGAGGGTCTTACCTTTTTCTGGTGCCTGGGAAATGAGGAGCAAGATCAGTGGAATGGAGGTACGCTGAGGCACAGCCAAGGGGTCTAGAGCAAAAAGAGGAAACCAGGAATGGGCAGCTCAGAGGAG
>NW_022912032.1:0-274 GCF_012274545.1 Fukomys damarensis | reverse complement strand
AGTACTTCACATTCATGAAACTGGCCGCTTTCGCTTTAAACGGCTAAGCGGCGAGAGAAGCTCATTCCCGGGGGAAACGGCACTTTAAACGGCTGAAGTCCTCAGCAAAGTGAGTTTGTGTTCTAACGTCAAACTGAACCTACCCCAAGTACACAGAGTTCTTGAGGCTTGTGTGCACTCAGAGCTGCTAAGAACGCCCTTAGCCCTGAATGGGTTCTCTGCTAAAAGTGCCTCACAACAGTGTTTCAATCTCTGCCAGTCAGAGACCTACAAA
>NW_022912031.1:0-239 GCF_012274545.1 Fukomys damarensis | reverse complement strand
CAGGTACTCAGCTTTTTAATGACAATTGTTTCACTCATCAGGAGCTCCTCTGCTCCATCTTTGCAATCTGAAGCTTTACTGGAGTTTCCTTTCTGGCCAAATTCAAAACTTTTCATATCATTCTACTAGGCCATTTGTCCCTGTTTCTAAAAGCTCCTAACAGTAGCCATGCCACTGCCTCAACATTAGACTGCCTTGAAATTCCTTCTGCCAGATTAATTAGTCTGCTACACTTAATC
>NW_022912030.1:0-452 GCF_012274545.1 Fukomys damarensis | reverse complement strand
TTTTATAATCTGGACATTTTTGTATCACTATAAGATTTTATGAAAATCATTGGATAATTTCCTTAATTACAAATTCAAAAAAATTCTTGCGTTTTAGAATTATATTGTTTTGGTGTAAATCCTATACTGTGTCTTGAAAAGTAGTATTTTGTTTCACCAATTCTTACTTCTAACTAAATTCTATTGGCGTCTTTTTCTTTTGCCTTTTCTCAGGCTGCTAAATTGGCTATCGCACTGCAAGCCTCGGAGCCCCAATGGGGGACTCAGGATCAAGACGCTCTACACTGGTCTCTCGGTTGCCAATATTTAGAAGAAGTATTAGCAGAAGGCATGACTCCCTTCCTTCCTCACCCTCTTCCAGCAATACAGTTGGTGTCCACAGTTCCTCTCCTTCCAGCACCAACTCAAGCTCAGGTAGTACAGGAAAACGCAGGAGCATATTCCGCACTCCT
>NW_022912029.1:0-202 GCF_012274545.1 Fukomys damarensis | reverse complement strand
GCCCACCCAGGGAAAGTTGAAGGAAAAAAGCATGCTCCAACCATATGCAGCCATAATACCAGGTGGGAGTCATAGCTCAGTGGGAGGCACATGCTTAGCACGCCTGAGGCCTTGGCTTCAATTCCCAGCAATGCAAAACAAACAAACAAAACAGCCATAATAACAGTAAGAAAAAGGCCCATGAACCTATAATGATTGACTT
>NW_022912028.1:0-967 GCF_012274545.1 Fukomys damarensis | reverse complement strand
CTGCCCGCAGGGAGCAGAGAGGCCTTCCGGTTCCCTCCTTCTTTATTTAAAACATTCGGACTGGAGACGCAAGGCGGAAAATTTGGTTTTAGAAAATTCAGCGTCCTCATCTGGGACAAGGTTTTTGTTAATTAATTAAGTTCAGGCTGGGCTTGAACTCACACTGCATCCCAGCCTGGCCTCCAGCTCATAGACATTTTTCTGCCTCCACATTAAAATGTGTAAATATTTCAATTCAAACTGAAGTGTTGCAGTTGAATAATCTGCTTAGACTTTAGTCACCATTCATTCAGCTTTAACTGGCTTTCCTCCCATTTACGTACTTACCTTGCCAAGCCTGTTCTTTTTCTGAAGTCCAGTTTTGGGCCATGAGATTCAGCAACACCTGACTTTGATGGTATTTGTAAGTATAAATGAGATCACACAAAGCCTTTAGCCTTGTGCCTGACATCCGATAAGCAATACCAGCATTAATGATGGTGCTTTTCCCAGATTCCATAGGCAACCTTTGGTTTCTGCTCTGTGACCATAACAGACACTATAATGCCCCCCCTTTTTACATTTACTCTCCTATTTTAGATATTTCAGCTTTACAATCCTCATGAAATTGCACTGTCCTTAAAATATATAATAGATATTGGAAAATAGGAAAAAAACGTTGAAATGGAAAAGGGAACAAGGGAAGGAGGAGGGGGAAGGGAAAGAAGGAAAAAGGAAAAGGGAATAGAAGGGAGAAATGGAAACAAAGCTTTTGTAAATGAGGGGAAGAGGGAATGACAGGAGGGAAGGGGATGGGGGAAAACGATCGAGATGTAACATGCACAGGTGCAATGTCCCTGTGAATAATGTGATCATTATGTATATCTAAAATGTACCGATAGCTGGGCGTGGTGGCGCACGCCTGAATCCCAGCACTCAGGAGGCTGAGGCAGGAGGATCTCTGTGAGTTCCAGACCAGCCTGGGCTA
>NW_022912027.1:0-823 GCF_012274545.1 Fukomys damarensis | reverse complement strand
TTTATTTATTTATTTATTTGATATTAGTGATTCAACCCAGGTGTGCTCTACCACTGACCTACAACTCTAGTCCTTTTTATTTTTTAATTTGAGACAGGGTCTTGCTAAGAGTCCCTGAACTTGCAATTCTCCTGCCTCAACCTCCCTTGGAGCCGGGATTATAAGCATACACCACTACACCCATCCCACATCTTTATGAAGCTGGTTTTTTGAGTTGCTATCATTAAAAGCAAGTTCCATGTAAAAATCAGTGCATAACATTACATGAGGGTGGTGTATCCAACTGATTTCCAAAGTCTGAAAAGCAGTATAGTGCCCAACAGGTATATTTAGTCCATTAGTAAATAATCATGGCCATTTAAGAATTAGATTAAAACTTTTTCTTTAAGTGTCATATTATTCAATGGCCAATAAGTCATTAGGACAAAAACACTTATCAAGTTGTTTGGACCTAACCGTTAATCAACGGAACCCAGCTATTTTAGTCTAGGAGCTCCACGGAAAACTCAAGAAGTGAATCATGAACAGTTTGGAGATGTGGCTCTTAGCTGAATACCTAGCACACAGGAATTCCTAGTAAATGTCCCACAGTATAAACAAAGGAATGATTGATGTAAATACTTCAGTGAGCTGAGAATTTATCCAATAGTTTCTTTCGGTGACATTAAAATCTAAGAAAGCAAGAAAGAGACTACCTAAAAGTGGAAGGGAAAGGGCAATGAAAGGAGTCAAAAGAAAAGAGGATGATGCTGTGTTTTTGATCAATAGTGAGTCAGGTCTCTGCTTAGCCCCTCATCCCTTAGGAAGGAAATTAATTAAAATG
>NW_022912026.1:0-274 GCF_012274545.1 Fukomys damarensis | reverse complement strand
ATGTTGGCGGGGTTGTGGGGAAAAAGGAACCCTTCTCCATTGTTGGTGGGAGTGCAGACTGGTACAACAACTATGGAAATCAAAATGGAGATACCTCAGAGAGCTTGGACTGGAGATTCCATTTGACCCAGCCATCCCTCTGCTGGGTATCTTTCCAAAAGAACTAAAAGAATCATATCACAGAGAAGTATGTGCGCCCATGTTTACAGCGGCACAGTTTGTAATAGCTAAAACTTGGAAACAGCCTATTTACCCATCAGTTAGAAACTGGATA
>NW_022912025.1:0-342 GCF_012274545.1 Fukomys damarensis | reverse complement strand
AGCAAAATGCCAGCTGAAGATCAGGAATTTTTGCTCCCTGGCTGAGCCTGGCCGCTGTCCTGTAATCCTGGGCATCTCCCCATTAGCACCCTAGCAAAGGTTTGCAACTGGAGAGCCACAGGCAGACCACCCAGAAGCCTCCACTGATGCACTTGGCTGCCTAATGAGGAACGTGAACTGATTGGAGCACAGTGTTCCAGCAGCCTGGCCTTGCTGGCCACCCTGCACTGGCTCTCTGCATTGCTCTGTGCGGGAGGCAACATCTTTGATCTACAAAGCCTGCGTCCACTTTGATCCCGGTCACCTTTGAGGTCAGTCCTGCAGCAGCTGGCCCTTCCCACC
>NW_022912024.1:0-561 GCF_012274545.1 Fukomys damarensis | reverse complement strand
AAAAAAAAAATGGCTGGAAAAGGTACTAAGTGCAAAGGCCCTGGGTTCATTTCCTGATATGAAGAATTAGGAAAAAAATAAAAATCAGTAAAAGAAATGTAAACCAAAAACATAACAATATAATATTCAAACTTTCAAACTGGCAAAAAAAAGAAAAAGTAGATGAAAAGGTTGAATGGAATCTGGTGTGCTTGAGGGGAGAGTGGAAAAGTGACCCCAATGCATTGTTGGAAAAGTATAAAGGGATGCGACTTTCTGAAAGGACATTTGATGATATCCATTACATTTATAATAATTTCAGGCAGCCCGTGAACAAGAACTTTATTTAGAGTTTGTACTACATGCTTATAATATTCTAAATAAAGTAGATGAAGTGAAGGAGGGCAAACATAACAAAACACAACCAAGAAATCTGAATACAGTCAAACAACCAGCTCTTTGGATAAATAAAACGTGATTGCATGTAAAAAAAGGAAGAAATCAGAACGAAAGCTTAGGATACCACTCAAATAGCACAAAAGTTGACTATAACACCAAAAGAACGACAGCACTATGAAAATC
>NW_022912023.1:0-229 GCF_012274545.1 Fukomys damarensis | reverse complement strand
TTTTTCTTTATAATATTCTCCATGAGGTTCCTCACCTCAGAGTTAGCTGATTCGGTCCTTCTGATAGGGTGAGCTCCATTGGGTGTGGGAAGGCTGAGACCCTAAGTGGAGGTAACCATTTGGCAGAGCCCCCCAGAGCACGGGAAGGACAGGACCTGAGTGTGGTGGAAAGGGCCAAGGAGAACGGAGGTGCACCCCATAATGAAGCAGAGATGATACACTAAGAAGG
>NW_022912022.1:0-205 GCF_012274545.1 Fukomys damarensis | reverse complement strand
TTAATTCAGTCTTTCTGCTGGTGAGCTGCAAGAAGGGACAAGACAAGGTTTCACCACTATTGTGTTTTGTACCTGTTTCTCATTAATATGTTTATGGAATGAATCAACC
Source organism: Fukomys damarensis (assembly GCF_012274545.1). NCBI lineage: Eukaryota > Metazoa > Chordata > Mammalia > Rodentia > Bathyergidae > Fukomys > Fukomys damarensis. The sequence goes on along the minus strand of NW_022912022.1, from coordinate 96 downwards.
TGGAAATCCTGAAATATTAGTATTAGGTGATGTATCTGTAGAACGTAGCTTTTAAAATTTTTGCCATTCCTTTCTTTACATTCTACTTAAAATATA
>NW_022912021.1:0-981 GCF_012274545.1 Fukomys damarensis | reverse complement strand
CCTGCACGTCCACCCTGGCAGCAGGGGTCAACCTGCCTGCGCGGAGGTAGGGGATGAGGAGCTGCTGGCCAGGCGCAGAGCTTGCCCTTCTGGGCTCGCAAGGAGTTAAGTGTTACATTCTCAGTACAGGTTGGAAAGTTATCAGTATTTGCTCAATTGATTGGTTTGTTTCCTTTAATATGAAAATAATAATGAAAAATAACATTGGATTTCCTAGTGTTAGAATTCCCTTCTTTCTATCTGTTTTTTGTTTTGTTTTGTTTTTTGGTACCAGGGATTGAACTCGGGACCTTGCACTTGAGAGGCAGGCGGTAGAACCACTGAGCTAAATACCGGCCCTCTATCTGGTTTTTGATATTAGGGTCTGTAGTTCTGCTTTTGTGTAGAACTTGGCAAACTTTTTTACCTTTTTGTCATCTAAAACAGTTTAATATTAAGGATCTCCTTGAAACCTGGGAATACTGTTCATAAGACCTCTTGAGTCTAATATCTTTTTTTGTTTTTTGAGACATGGTCTCATTATGTAGGCTGGCCTTGAACTTGTGGCAGTCCTTCTGCCTCAGCCTCCCAAGTGCTGGGAAGACAGGCATGTGTCACCATGCCTAACTGATGTCCTCTTTAGTACAAATGCTTGATTACTTTTTCAGTTATTACCAAAGCTGTAGGCTTGTATGACTGATTTGATTTATGCTCTTTGTAATTTGACATTGTGAATTTTTTCCTAATAAATGATCACTTCAATAATGTTTGAAACATTTTCAATATTTTTATTAGTATATGTTATACATAATAACTACATTCATTTGGGGAATTGCTATATATTGATATTCCATCTTGATCATTTTTATTTCCCTTATAAATTTTTCATGAGTATGTTTTTTCTATAGGGTATGCAGTTTTATATGATTCAGTAAGATCACAATTATTAATTATATCAGGTTCTCTATTTTCTTACTTTTTTTTTTTTTTTTTTTTTTTTTT
>NW_022912020.1:351-567 GCF_012274545.1 Fukomys damarensis | reverse complement strand
AAGGAGGACGAAGCCAAGGGGTTCTCACCATGCATCGAACAGGTGGGAAAGTTAACACTGCACAATCATGATATGAGTGCAGTTCTCTTACTTGCAAATAGTACCTCACCTGTGGTGAGCTTGAATGAAGTCCTGGGGCCTGGCTGGCGCACACTGTGTCTAGGAGCTCCTCAAGGTTCTCCTGCTTTCAATGCATTACCACTCTAGTGTCTACAA
>NW_022912020.1:0-227 GCF_012274545.1 Fukomys damarensis | reverse complement strand
TCCAGATGTCTGTACGATCGTTTGTTGATGTGCATATTCCCTAAATGTCTAACCTGTCCGAAATGTTCCACTGTATGAAAGGCAGGTCTGTGTGAGTTTGTGGTGTCTGACTGGCCTTCTCAAGCATGCTGCTTTACTGCCGTCTTGAGGACTGTATCACTGCGTTGCAAAATATTCCATCAGCATATCCCTGGAGGAGACAGCAGGTGAGGGCTGGCTCCCTGTGC
>NW_022912019.1:0-207 GCF_012274545.1 Fukomys damarensis | reverse complement strand
TCTCCACTTGGGAGGGCAGTGATGAGAAGAGAATGGACTAGAGAAGGAGAGTTCCTGGGCCCTGAATTCAGTAACCCTGACCCAACTGATCATGTGCCGATGACGACCCCACAACCCCCAGATGATGGAAACAGCAGCCCTGAACCATCTTTTCCTTACCATTCTTCCCGGCACCCACTCATCTACATCTCGCCCCTAGCTCCATTG
>NW_022912018.1:0-245 GCF_012274545.1 Fukomys damarensis | reverse complement strand
AAGGAAAGGCTAGGAAATCTCCACCTGACTCCCCATACTTGATCTCTGTTGAAGGGTTGCTGGGTCTTTTCAGTGGCTCAGTTTCTATCTGGCACATACACTGTCACTTTAGATGCTGCTAGAGGGGTCTGATTCCCAGACTCTGAGACTCTCATTTTCCTTACAGTTCCAAACTAGAAATGGCAGTCTTCCTTCTATACCAAGGTCATGGTTACCTTATCCTTGTGACCTCTTCACCTTTCCTA
>NW_022912017.1:0-263 GCF_012274545.1 Fukomys damarensis | reverse complement strand
GTTCCGTGAGCTGTTCCGGGGTGCAGTCAGGAGGGGTCCTGGAGACTCACACGTGGCCACGTGTCCCGATGCCCCAGAAGCCCACACTTGGAAGGGCACCTGCAGTGTGGCCTCCGATCAATGCTGGGGGCACTGAGCTACAGGACTCCCACGAGTGCTGCAGACCTGGTTGGTGTGGGGAAACAAGTAAGGGAGGGTGTGCAGGAGAGGACGGCACTGTGCCCTCCTCCTCAGCCACTGGGTGTCAGGAGTGAGATACTGAG
>NW_022912016.1:0-1544 GCF_012274545.1 Fukomys damarensis | reverse complement strand
AAAAAAAAAAAAACAAATCCAAACAAACAAAAAACAGTCAAAATGTCTGTTGAGTGACTCTAGTTAAAAGAAAAAGAATAACAGTAAATGATAGAGGACATGTGACCATTATAGGAGTGGCAACAAAAACAAAGAATAGGTGAGAGCTTTAATGAAGCTTAGGGGAAGTGGTGTGGGCCTCCGGAGAGGACAGCAAGGTCAAGGATCCTTTTCATTCAGACCACTGTAGTAGGATAGAACCCAGCCCACTAAACTTCTATCTTGTGATTTGAGGGCCCAAACCTTATGTTTGCATTATTTTGTCCTCTGAGTATATACTACATTTGCCTTTGGAACCTCACAGGGACAATTTTAGCAATGCTAAATTGTTAACCCCATTTTAGTATCACCTCCCTTTACTGTAACATACAGTGAATTCTAGATAAATAACAGGTACTTCTTATTTTCTTCTTCATACTATTTTCTACTTTTTCATTTATAAATGAGCATATATTCTTTTTACAATTAGAGCAAAGATTTTTAATGTAAGATCGGCCCTTTTTTATACTAACATTTTAAGAATGCAATTATTTTGCACTAGACACTTTATACATGTAAGAAAATATCTAATCCTCTCCACATTCTAACATATGTATAAGTTGTATTTATTACCACTTTACTTGTAAGATACATATCACTTAGACTAACCCCAGTCTGTCATTCCATGGTCCGAGGTAAAGATAAATGTCGTTTTCTCATCATTTCCATAAAATTGTTTAAACATGGACACAATTTCTTTCACTCTGTCATCAACTATTTTAATATTGTCCTTATATTCTCTGTTTATAAAGAAACAACAGAACAAATTAAATTAATTTGTAGAAATCGAATTTACTCAACATGGTCTCATTACATTAACAAGCAGGAATTTGTAAAATTAATCTTTAATATATTAAAATGAAAGATGTTTAGATTATTGAAAATAGTTTTTTTCACTTTAGTGAAGCAAAAAAAAACAAATAATTTTCAGAGGTGATTAAAAGGATGAAATTGATTAGCAAATGCATTTTGAGGGGGTACCAGGGATCGAACTCAGGTCTTTGTGCTTGCACAGAACCACTGAGCTAAATCCCTGGCCCAGCAAATGCATTTTAATTAATGCTTTTTTTTTTTTTAAGTCTCAAAGGAGAAAATGATGACTTTTATTGGTACATTTTAGGTATATAATATAATGACATTCATCACTGGAGATATGTACCTTTACATAATATATCTTGATTATTATTTTTCCCCATACCCCTACTCGCCCATCGAACTCTCTACCCCTCTCTATTTACAAAAACTTTGTTTCTATTTTTTCCTTTTCTCCTATTTATTCCATTCCCCTCTTTGCTTTCTCCCACCCCTGTCAATTCCCCTGCCCCTTTGCAACTTTTCTCAAAGAAGTAGAAATACAAAATAAACATATGAAAAAATGTTCGACATCACTGGTCACTCAAGAAATGCAGATGAAAACAACACTGAGATTCCACCTCACCTCAGAAAGAATGGCTGCTATCATGAAA
>NW_022912015.1:0-644 GCF_012274545.1 Fukomys damarensis | reverse complement strand
AAAAAAATGACTATTTTTGAATAGACAGCAATGAAGTTAATCGTGAAGCACTGAGAAAAGAGTCATGTACGTAAAAAAAAAATAGTATTCAAAAGTAGTGTTTATTCTTTTTGAAGTGTTTTATTTTGGTTCCACGCAGGAAAAAAGTAGTAACATCAGGAAAGTATCCAGGCCTGCACATTCTCGTGGGCATGATCCCCATTTGGCCCCTTCCTATCCGAATCCTGGGTTGCTCTGACAACCCCCTTCCCCTTAACTTTGGAGTTTGCCTCTCTTAGATGACAGAACCTATGTGTGGCAGCCATTCCTGTGAAGCAGAAAGCTTCTGTAATCTGTAGGAAGGCAGGACATTATTGAAGTCATCCTTAGTGTCCTTCAGGATCACAGAAGGCCTCCTCAGAACTCCCAATAACTATAATTCTTGCTTAGTAGCTTACTGTTCATAAGCCCACCTGTGCCACCAAGAGGTCCCCCTCTTTCATAGAACATTATGATTCTATGAAGTTGATCAGAAAGTGTATGTGTGTGTGCGCATGTGTATGCATATGTGTGTGGGTGTGTGTGTTCCTTGTGCCTGATACTTTCAGATTTGTGTAGGATGTGGATGACCAAGAGCAGGAATGGATAGAGAAGACACAGGGAAG
>NW_022912014.1:0-300 GCF_012274545.1 Fukomys damarensis | reverse complement strand
GCTCTTTGGGGCAACAGTGGGGCAGACTTGCAGTCAAAATACTCTGCTGTATGAGAAGGCATCGACTCATCCCACTTGCATTGGACAGATATGGAGATTTACTCCGGGCTGAGATTTAACTTATAAAGTACAGCCATCTTTCTTGACCACTTAAATTTTTCTTCCAATATTGAATGAGGCAGATCACTTGCCTTTGTCTCTCCTACCTTGCCAGGTATTCTTATATTCTAGACAGAGCTATAGGAATCCTCAATAAATAATCCTGCTTAGGAACATTCCTGTGTGCATGAGGTATGACCC
>NW_022912013.1:0-212 GCF_012274545.1 Fukomys damarensis | reverse complement strand
GTTGTATTGGCCATCGTGTGATGATGAGCACTTGAGGGGTTGTGAGGGAGAAATAAATATAGTATTCTGGAAGGAATAGAACAGTAATTCAGTCCTTCATAAAACATCCCTGTAAGCTTGGCATGGTGGTACCTGCCTGTAATCCTAGCATGCTGAGAGTCTGAGGCAGGAGGGTCCCAAATTCAAGCCCAGCCTGGGCAAATTAGTGAAAT
>NW_022912012.1:0-222 GCF_012274545.1 Fukomys damarensis | reverse complement strand
GAGCAGCTCAGAGTCATGTGCCACCATCCTCTACACTGCCCTCTCCCACTGGAGGACACACAGTGGGCTATGCACAGCACTCGTGCATAGATGTGACTTGCTTACCAAAACCACCCGCTAAGCTAAAAGTTGGTGTAATTGGTATTTTATTCTCAGGGATTAAATAACTCGAACAGGAGTCACTGGAGCCCTAAGCAGTCTTCTTTAACTCAGCACTCTTGC
>NW_022912011.1:0-258 GCF_012274545.1 Fukomys damarensis | reverse complement strand
ATGGAAGAGCCAAATCTGTATAGCCTTGAATCTGGAATCTAGTTATACCTGCTGAGTAGCAAGAGTACAGCTTTGGTTCTGAGCAGGACTTGAGCACACAAAAGTAGTGACATAACTCTGTAGTTGCAGAGTATCAGTTTGGAGGATAATTGCATGAAGAGAGGTAGTGATGGTACAGGTGAAAGAGTGGATCTCAGAGCCAGAAAGACCAATTTTGTTTAAATCCCTACTGTGTTTCTGACCTCTGACCTTGGTAAA
>NW_022912010.1:0-478 GCF_012274545.1 Fukomys damarensis | reverse complement strand
TTTTTTATCTATTTTTATTATACTTTAGTACTTGTTGAGATATATGGATCTAGACTTAAATCTTATTCATGTAAATATCCAATTTTTCCAATACTATTTATTAATGAGGCTCTCTTTCCTCAAGTTTATGTCTTTGGCCTCTTTGTTAAATGTGCCTGAGGTTGTTCCTGCTTCTTTTATTCTGTTCCATTGAGTTACATGCCTGTTTTTGTTCCAGTAGCATGCTATTTAAATCATAGTAACTTTGTAGTATAACTTCAAATCTGGGATTGTGATGCCTTTTGCTTTGCTTTTGTTATCCATGGTTACTTGTAATATTCTGGGTCCTTTCTGTTTCAATATGAATTTTAAGATTTTTTTTTTCTCTAGATCTGTGCTAAATGTTATTGGTATTTTGACTGAGATTATGTTAAATCTGTACATCAGTTTTGGAAGTATAGCCATTCTGTTATATTGGTTCTGCCTATCCAGGAACAGT
>NW_022912009.1:0-370 GCF_012274545.1 Fukomys damarensis | reverse complement strand
TTTATAATATCTTTCTTTTTGTTAGCTAAATTCCCTGCCCTAGAATTCTTTCTTAAAGGTATTTAAAGCTACACGTGGGAGAATGTATTATGTTAATTACCTTGGAATTCGTATGTTCCAATTCTGCAGTAAGTATGCTTTCTAAATAATCAGGGTTTTCTTTCCATGTACTCAAATTTCTATATTCCTTTTCCATTCTTTCCAGCCTAAAAAAAAAAGCAATCAGTTGTAGATGAAAAAATCAAGGGACAGGAAATATATATGGCATGATTCATAGAAAGAAATATGATCTACTTATTCAAAGTTTTAAAAGAAACAAACCAACAATATATCGTCTAGGGAAGGTAAAGGGAAGGGACTGACTGCAACA
>NW_022912008.1:0-232 GCF_012274545.1 Fukomys damarensis | reverse complement strand
TTCATTGCCCCTCGCTGGAGTTTTCTGCCAGAAACCACATTTTAGGAGACATTAGAAAGAGGACGGAAGGGAAGGGACGGGGAAAAGCAGCCCATGTTATTTATGGCTTTTGCTCAAACACAAGTTTCCGTTATTTTAATCCAACTGAAATAAGAGACGGTAACCCATAGCTGAGAAGACAGCGAACAAACTCAGTTAGGCCGGGAGCACCCTGAGGATACCGCCCCCCGTT
>NW_022912007.1:0-366 GCF_012274545.1 Fukomys damarensis | reverse complement strand
CCACCCCAGGACAAAACTCGCCCAGGATCTGTTTTGAATTTTTCATTCTTCCATCTTAACAAGGTATTAAATTTCCAGCTATGTGGTGCAGAATTTGCTCTCCTAGTTGATAACTAGACTTTCTGACTATCTAAAGATAAACTACGTACTCTCCCCATGCAGCTCAGTCAATATTTCTTTTAACGAGACCTATTGGTTCATTTTCGGCTCCCTTCTACTACAAAGGCTTCAGAATATTCTCTGAGGCGCTTGTCTATCATCATTGGAAAGAAGTGAAAGACCGGAGATTATGCCAAGAGGAAAAAAATAGTGCTACTTAAATAATTCACTTTATGTCCTGTAGCCACCCTAACACTAAATAAAACA
>NW_022912006.1:0-12354 GCF_012274545.1 Fukomys damarensis | reverse complement strand
CGCAGGAACTAAAGAGCTTTTCTAAGCCTGGAAGGGTTAGAAAGAAGGCTGTATGCAGGCTACATTAAAATAACATCCCAAACAACACAATCAAATATCCCCACTAGTGGAACTGACAACCTACTGGGACCCTGCTTTTAAAAGCACAAGATTAATCATGAAATTCTCCTTAAAATTCACTGGTGGATTCCCATAGCTTTAAAAATACAATCTAAATGCTTTATCATGGCCTTCACATAGTGTTTATCATGTGCTTACTCTACTCCAGGCTCTGCTCTAAGTGATTTTGGTGAGTTCTCACTTAATGTTCAAAACTGGAGGAGTCAGGCACATCATCCTAGTTTTACAGATGAGTCATCTATGGTTTAGAGAGGTGTTTTTGGTGAGTTCTCACTTAATGTTCAAAACTGGAGGAGTCAGGCACATCATCCTAGTTTTACAGATGAGTCATCTATGGTTTAGAGAGGTGACATCACTGGTCCAAGGGCACTCACTTGGGAGGAAAGGCAACAGACTTCCTGACTCCACAGCCTCCACACTTCACACCACCATACTTCTGCCTCCATTCAGACAGACTCCAGTTGTACCACCAGCCTTATCCCTTTCCACAAACTTTCCGGCCTGCGGCCTATCCTCTACCCATCTTGGAGACCCTCAAGTCCTAGATGTGCTGTCTTTGGCCTCCCAACCTTTGTGCTGGTTTCTCCCAGCTCATGTGTGTTCACCCTTTGGAATAACTCACCCTAATACCCTAGAAAGGACTGAGAACACCTCCCTGCTTCCTCAGAGCATGCTGAGTCTCCTGATGACCCCTCTAGCGGCTCCCTCTCCATTTCTCCTCTTCTGGAGCACTGCACATACATGCAGTATCCACTGCCTAATCTAATTAATTATGTCGTGTTTATCTTCCTCACAAAAATGTCACTATGGTAGCACCTTGCCTGCTGTGTTCCCTCTCTCCCAGGTACCTGGAAATTCACCTGGCTCAAAATAGGCACTCAAAAATATTTATCAAATGACTCAGTCATAAGGGGAAAGAAAGTTTAAAAGCTCATTATCTGAAATAAGGTTGACCAAAAAAAAAAATCACCTCAACCCAAAGTGTGGACAAATTCTCCCATAAAAAGAAGAAAGAGGGTTGATTAAGGGAAGTAACAAGTGTGTGGGAGCCCATCTTCCTCCTGAGTTCATTTAGATGCAGAACATGAGGGAAGACTGAAAAGGAACTTCACTGCCCACACTTTGTTCTTGATCTCACCCCATGCCCGCCTTAAAGCAGTCCTCAGCTACTCCAAACACTCCAGAATTAGGTCCAAACCCACAATGCTATATTTTTCACACCAAAGGTAGACTTTCATAAATATTCCCTTTAAACATCAGTGCTCTGTCCCTCAAGTCCAATGCTAATGCCAGCCAACTGCTCCCTTCCCTAATGGCCTGCCACCACCTCCCCCGATGAGCCAGACCCAACCTCCAGCCCACCAGAAGCTATCTATGTTCTGTGTCTTACTATGTCCCTATCTTACTTTCTTTAAGAGTGTGAGCCTCCTCACACTCAATGTCTGCTCTTTCCTTGGGATCCATTTCCTCCAGAAGGCAGAGTAGAATGAGAATACATAGCATGTCCCTTCAAACTGTCAAAAATGACCACTGCCGCCACTGGCAGGCTATCATAAAATATCCAACCATATGAGTGCTTTTAGCAGTAAGCCCCAGCCCAGCAGATGACAAGGGAAGCAGTCAGCTGCTAGTTCCCCCAGAGAATACAGCAGCCAAAGAGGCCCAGCAGCGTGGGGCAAGTATTTCAGAAGGCCACCACTGGCCAGCTGCATCGCGGCCCATCTGAACACACAGGAGAAGATGACGTAAAGAGAAGACAAGCAAGAGGGAGGAGCCAGGTAGCACCTCAGTTTAACACTGTGGAGCCTTGATCTCTTTAAATTAAAGAGTGGTGGGTGAGGGTGCAGGCACGGTGTTAGGAAGAGCCTAGCTGGCAGAAGGGCTGCCTGCAGCTTTGCAAGTGCCACCCCAGCCGTTTCAACTCTACGGTTGGTTGTACAAAGTGATTGTTATCTCCAGGCCTAAATTCTGCTGATTCAATTGCTCTTATTTGGATCTTCTAATTATTCCTGACAAGATAATAAGTCTCTTTCAAAACATTAAACTGGATAAATCTCCCGGCTGGAGGTCTCTAGTTCAATTTAATTCTCTGCAAATTTTCTAAGGATCTAATGAGAAATCAGAACGAAAGGGCTTAATTGGAATTCCTCTCAGTCCCCAGCATGAGGTCCCGTGTTACAGAACGTGGACATGGACGTGCAGCAGGATGCTTTTCTCCTTCTTACTCTCTCCCAGATTAGCTGAGTGAGTCCCACTCCTGACCTTTCGACTGTCTTGTTAAACTTCACAGTCTATAAAAGGCTGAGCATTAATTATAGAGCTTGATTTTTGCTTGTTTCTGTGGCCAATTTTAATACACTCTGCAGTTTTCTTTAGAACTATTTAAGGTTGCATGTTATGTCTTCAGCTGGGCTGCATGGATGCAGCAAACCAGTGGAGCATCTTCAGAGCTGCTTTTCTACAGAGTTGGGAAGACTGAGGATTGAGCTTGTAAAGTTTTCTGGAAAATGGTTCACCAAAACTCACTCCTATTCTCAGGAGCTTCCCCAGAGAGGTGCCTTGGGCGTCATTACCAAGCTTGCGAGGTAATAACCATGGGCCTCCATTGAGAGCTTGCTGTGTGCCAGGTGCTTCCCGAAGCTTGTTAGATGCATGTTTCATTTAGCCCATCTCATATACCACTCCAGCAGGACATGATCAACCCCACTGTTCACATGAGCAGGTTGGGTCAGGGAGATGTCACTTATGCAAGGCCACAGGGTTAGGAAATGGTGTCTGTGTCGGGGGAGGGAGAGATACAGTTCTTCCCCTGTCAGCCTCCCAAATGCCCGTCCTCATTACCCCCAAGAAAAACTAATAGAAAAAAAAAACTTCTTTTAATGGTGGTCAACACACAATATGTGTATATACTAATTCCTAAAGATGGGTGTAATTATTTTGCATTCCAAGCATATATTAATAATAAAAAATAAAAATTTTCCTTTAGTAAATTTAGTAAATCTACTTGTTTTTTTGGGGGGGTGCGTTTTTTGAGACAGGGTCTCACTATGTAGTTGAGACTGACCTGGAACTCACTGTGTAGCCCAGGCTGGTCTCGAACTCCCAGCGATCCTCCTGCCTCAGCCTCCCGAGTTCTGGGATTATAGGCATGTGTCACCACAGCCGGCATAGTAAATTTACTTTTAGCAGAGCATGACACAGTATAAGATAAACAGGAGACCACACGTGTTACACATCCACTAACAGATGCATCTGTAGACACTGACTTCTCAACTGCTTTTAGTACTTTGTCAAAGTTAGACAGTGAGGCAGGAGGAGGGAGGAATACTGTTGTCCTCTGGGAAATGGGGCATAATTTCCTCACTAAAGAAGCTGCTGTCACCCATATTGGGAGAGAAACTGACGTGACAAGTAACTAGCTTCATGCTTCCAGTTTATGAGAGAAGACACAGAGGTCACATTAGCAGTTTTGGCAAAGATTCCACCTCATTAGAGATGCCACTGGTCATTTTAATGGTCCTGGCATAAATAGAGAAGGATCACCTCTCTGGAGAATCGAGTCAACAGTCAAAAGAACGCCTACTCACGGGCTTCATTTCCTCTCTTGCTTGTGCCGGGGCTGACAGTGTTACCTCCCAGATGACAGGTGCTCTTGCAGCCTCATATTACTGGTCATTTCAGATTAATGAAACCATGAGGGCAACGATCAGCCAGCCATTGCTCTGAATAGTAATTTTAAGTGTGGAGTTTGCTTTTGCCCCAGGTCTACCTGAATTTTATTACTGATCATGACAGTGCGAGAGGGCGGCAGGTAAGAGGACGGGAAGTGGGGAAGAGAGAGAGAGAGAGAGAGAGAGAGAGAGGGGGGGGGGGGGGCACTCTGACCAGAATGATCGCTACTGAGTTTGTTCGCAGAACCTCACTATAAATATATACCCATTGTTTTTCAAATACACATGGAAGGAGTGAAGTAAAGAAAACTTGAGACAACTTACTTTGGCGCAGTCAGCACAAGAACTTTCCAAATGAGGAAAGTTGTTAGGAACTTCAGCTTACCCGACAGTGGCTTCGCTACGTACGGGAGAGTGAGACCTCGGAGAGCTGCATCAGGTGTCTGGAGCTGCAACAGTGGAGCTCTCCGCAATACTACTCACCTGGCTCAGCTCCTTCCTGTTAACCACTCAGCCTCACACCTGAGTTTTGTCTTCCCCTGGCGTCAAGATGCAAATAAGCTGAGGTAAACCACATTGGAAAAGCCTGACTGGAAGACCTAAAATTGAAGCTCCCTGGTGGAGGGAATGGTTTCTCCTAGGTTGGAGTACACACCTCTGGAGCAATTGGCGAAGGAATAACGCAAAACATCATGTCCAGCAAGCAGGAAAGACCACAGAGGGAAGGCGCTGCCATCTGTGTCTATGCTGTGGGTTGGGAGTTGGTTTCTTGGGGAGTAGATCATGGCTGGCTCAAACTCCCTATGGCCTTTTATTATTTATACCTCTTGATTTCCAAAAGATGCGTTAGCTTATACTAGAAAAAAAATCATCTCGTCGAAACAAGACTCAAATGATAAGAAATAGGCATGGAAAGAAGCAAAACAGAAAATATTATTTTGGAAACCTTGACTATTGTGAGCATAAAATGCCTGTTTGGGCTTCCTGACTGACACCTGAGGTGAAGAAGAACCCAGGACAGTATGCGTATTTTTCAACATCAGATTTTAAATGCCTAACATTTAGGATGTTAGAACTACTTCCGGCTGTTCCATGGCTTTCTACCATAAGTCTGAGCAAAGGTCAGACAAAATGAGCCCTGAAAAAATCTTTTTTGGTAAACCCATCTGCCTTAAAAAAAAAAAAAAAGCACTTAACATAGCCAGAGTATCCTCTCTCAAAGCACAACGTCTTCCTCTAGAGGGATGACAGAATACTTATTCATTTCTTGATAAAACCGCAGAAGGAACATGGGTAGAAACTAATTTCATCAAAACACACCCCCTACAGGAGCAGAGCAACTATTGTGTGGTAACAATTGCTGAAGTTCACTTCTTCTGAGTCTTAACAAAGGCAAATAAGAAGAGGTTTGTTAGTATTTCCAAAGGTCTGGTTACAGTGGGGGGCGAAATGGGAGAGAGCATTCCAGAAAACACTGAAATGGGAGTCAGAATCCTTTGTTTCTTGTTTCAGCTGGACAACTAAAATAACTCTCTGACATTACTGCTCCCAGAGCTACATTTTCTCTCTCTGTACCGTTCAAAGGCTGAAACAGTGCAAATGTTCTCAGGTTGCAGATTAGAGTCACCTAGGGGATCTTTAAATTTGCACACATATGGCCCTTCCCAGGTAAACTAGTGCTATCTATTTTCTAGAAGTAGATTTCAGGCATGGGTACTGTTTAAAGAACCTCGGGAGGTTTTCAAGTGTGGTTAAGACTGAGGTCACTGACTCCCCTCCAAATCCATTCCAATGTGGAGAATTTCCTAATTTGAGGATACATCAATTAATGACTCCCCCAGGTATAGACCAGTTCTTTCTTACAGTCAGTTAGGTTAGAAAGAACAAACCAGGAAGGTCTTTATATATCATGCAAAATGAACTGTCTGCTTATGCAGCTGCACGACAAAAATACATCAGTGCAAAACGTCTATTTTCCCTTTCTGTTGATGATAAACAGCACCTCTCTAAGGCAGAGCATGAGACTCATCATCTGTGACCTCAGTCTCCCTCTCTAGCTGCCTCTTCTCTCCGCATGGGCCCTCTGATTTGGTCCACTCCACAGGTCGCTCCGTGGTAATACTGAAAAGGAGCTGAGAGCAAATGGAACTAAACCTCGAGGATTGGTTGATTAAATGAGGATAAAAACACTAAATAGTTGCTTCAGCTTGCATTTTGAGTAAACATAAATTTAGCATCTATGTAGCAGAGGCTGTGTTAGGTTGCTGCCCATTTTAAATATGTTTATTGGCATCTGTAGAAATGAAAAAGTCTCCTGGCTCCCCTCTGACTGGCACCATTGAAAGAACAGGAAGCAAGAAGCAGACTTAACTGCAGCTGAAATCCCACACCTCAGGACACTACTCAGATGGCCCTGTGGAGAGCCTCTTTGGAGGACTGATGACCCAGGCTGAGGATGAAGTCTGACTGCAGGATGGTCCTCTCTCTCTCCGGGAGATTTAGAGCCAATGGCATCTACCAGGACTTGGAGCCTAACTTGCCAAAGTGGTGGTTGATCAGTATTCCTATGCTGCAGCCTTTCATTCCTACTCCTCTAATAATTTGCTCAGATTCCATCTACATTGCTCAGCTTTCTGTTGCTGTGACACAATACCTGGAAAAATCAATTTAAAGGAGAAAAGATTTACTTCGGCTCATGGTTTCTGTCCACGGTCACCAGCTTCATTGTTTCTAGGCATGTGGTGAGGCAGTGTATTGGTGTGGGGTGTGATGGAGCTAAGCTGCTCACCTTGTGGTAGGCAAAGGGTCAGGGGAGAGAGACAGAGAGAGAGAGAGACAGAGACAGATAGACAAACAGACAGTCAGACAGACAGAGACAGGGAGAGAGACAGAGCCCAGGGACAAGATATAGTCTTTCAAAGCCACAGGTTTATTTAATTAGGCCCTGCTTCCTAAGTTTCCATCTCCCAATAATACCATCAAATCAAGAATCCATTAATAGAGCAGTCCACTGGTGAAGTTAGAGCTTTCATCCAAATGAAAAATGAGCTCCTAAAAGCTCATCAGATGGCAACCAAGACCCAGTATATGGCCATTGGGGGCTTCCCAAGTCCAAATCACAGCACCATCCTAACCTTTTTGCCAAGACTTCTAGATTTAAACTTTTGTATTCCTTGGACCATTTGAAAATAATATAATTGGTGTCTATATCAAGACACCCCTACCTACAACAACTATCCTCTCTGCTTTAAAAAACTGTCCTCCTAGAACACAGAATAGGTATTATTAAAAATTCTGTTAAGAACTTGCTAACATGGAAAAACATTAAATTATTGAGAGGATTGTGGTTCCATTACAGAATATAAATAAACACTATGATAAACTGAAAATATTGTAACCAAAAGAATTGGGAGCTGAGAGGGAAAAGGGCACAAAACTTATGCAGAATAATAGACTCATTTATAGTAAAGACCCAAGAGGTACTTCTAGAACTCAGAGAGAACTAACAGCAGAGATAAGTTAATCTTAAAAGTTTTTAAAATATATTTTATGGGCTGTAGCAGAATCTTTTGAAAATTGCTGTGGTAATACTTTCTAATTTAAAAAGCATTTAACATAATCTAGAAATGCCTTCATTTTTGTATCAGTTCTTTCCCTTCTGTTGGATTCATGGAAAATTAAATGTAAATATTTTTATTTTAGAAAAAGCATACTTAATATGATTCCACCCTCACAGGAGTATTTCTTTCTTTTGCTCTGTATATATTCTCACAGAGATTTTGGAAATGTGTTTACCAAGAATTAATAATAGTTGTTTCTAGAGTGTGAGAGTTTCATTTGTTGTTTTAGTATTTGTGCTTTTCTCTCTCGTTTGCATTTTTTACCTTGAGCATGTACTATGATTACATATTTAAAAAGTAAGTTGATAGCTAGTGGCCCATGGATGGCTTCAAGATAAATTGGGAAATTACATGCAATATTTTATGTGTAATATATGTGTGATTGTGCATCATGTTTTCATCAAATTATCAGAAGAGTTTATGACTCCAGAATATGACTCTGTGTATGCTGTATTTTTTATGTCTTTAGCTCGTAAGCTTCTGGATAATTGCAAGGATAGCTTACTCTCAACTGCCAACTAAGTGCCAGGCCCTGGACCAGAAACTTTATGTATTATCTTCTGGTTCTTTCACAGTTTTATAAGGTAGACGTTTTCACTTCCACACTATGGAGGAGAAATAGGAGTCGGGAATACTTAGTCACTTGCTTAAGGCCACAAGGCAATCAGAAGCAATCTGAACCCTATTCTGCATGGGTCTGAAGTCCACACTTCTTTTACTGTGTTCTACTACCTCATCCAACAAGGCACGAAAAGCCATTCATCTGCCATTATCTGATAAAAAAAAAAAAAAAAGCACTTAACATAGCCAAAGAGTATCCTCTCTCAAAGCACAACGTCTTCCTCTAGAGGGATGACAGAATATTTATTCATTTCTTGATAAAACCGCAGAAGGAACATGGGTAGAAACTAATTTCATCAAAACACACCCCCTACAGGAGCAGAGCAACTATTGTGTGGTAACAATTGCTGAAGTTCACTTCTTCTGAGTCTTAACAAAGGCAAATAAGAAGAGGTTTGTTAGTATTTCCAAAGGTCTGGTTACAGTGGGGGGCGAAATGGGAGAGAGCATTCCAGAAAACACTGAAATGGGAGTCAGAATCCTTTGTTTCTTGTTTCAGCTGGACAACTAAAATAACTCTCTGACATTACTGCTCCCAGAGCTACATTTTCTCTCTCTGTACCGTTCAAAGGCTGAAACAGTGCAAATGTTCTCAGGTTGCAGATTAGAGTCACCTAGGGGATCTTTAAATTTGCACACATATGGCCCTTCCCAGGTAAACTAGTGCTATCTATTTTCTAGAAGTAGATTTCAGGCATGGGTACTGTTTAAAGAACATCGGGAGGTTTTCAAGTGTGGTTAAGACTGAGGTCACTGACTCCCCTCCAAATCCATTCCAATGTGGAGAATTTCCTAATTTGAGGATACATCAATTAATGACTCCCCCAGGTATAGACCAGTTCTTTCTTACAGTCAGTTAGGTTAGAAAGAACAAACCAGGAAGGTCTTTATATATCATGCAAAATGAACTGTCTGCTTATGCAGCTGCACGACAAAAATACATCAGTGCAAAACGTCTATTTTCCCTTTCTGTTGATGATAAACAGCACCTCTCTAAGGCAGAGCATGAGACTCATCATCTGTGACCTCAGTCTCCCTCTCTAGCTGCCTCTTCTCTCCGCATGGGCCCTCTGATTTGGTCCACTCCACAGGTCGCTCCGTGGTAATACTGAAAAGGAGCTGAGAGCAAATGGAACTAAACCTCGAGGATTGGTTGATTAAATGAGGATAAAAACACTAAATAGTTGCTTCAGCTTGCATTTTGAGTAAACATAAATTTAGCATCTATGTAGCAGAGGCTGTGTTAGGTTGCTGCCCATTTTAAATATGTTTATTGGCATCTGTAGAAATGAAAAAGTCTCCTGGCTCCCCTCTGACTGGCACCATTGAAAGAACAGGAAGCAAGAAGCAGACTTAACTGCAGCTGAAATCCCACACCTCAGGACACTACTCAGATGGCCCTGTGGAGAGCCTCTTTGGAGGACTGATGACCCAGGCTGAGGATGAAGTCTGACTGCAGGATGGTCCTCTCTCTCTCCGGGAGATTTAGAGCCAATGGCATCTACCAGGACTTGGAGCCTAACTTGCCAAAGTGGTGGTTGATCAGTATTCCTATGCTGCAGCCTTTCATTCCTACTCCTCTAATAATTTGCTCAGATTCCATCTACATTGCTCAGCTTTCTGTTGCTGTGACACAATACCTGGAAAAATCAATTTAAAGGAGAAAAGATTTACTTCGGCTCATGGTTTCTGTCCACGGTCACCAGCTTCATTGTTTCTAGGCATGTGGTGAGGCAGTGTATTGGTGTGGGGTGTGATGGAGCTAAGCTGCTCACCTTGTGGTAGGCAAAGGGTCAGGGGAGAGAGACAGAGAGAGAGAGAGACAGAGACAGATAGACAAACAGACAGTCAGACAGACAGAGACAGGGAGAGAGACAGAGCCCAGGGACAAGATATAGTCTTTCAAAGCCACAGGTTTATTTAATTAGGCCCTGCTTCCTAAGTTTCCATCTCCCAATAATACCATCAAATCAAGAATCCATTAATAGAGCAGTCCACTGGTGAAGTTAGAGCTTTCATCCAAATGAAAAATGAGCTCCTAAAAGCTCATCAGATGGCAACCAAGACCCAGTATATGGCCATTGGGGGCTTCCCAAGTCCAAATCACAGCACCATCCTAACCTTTTTGCCAAGACTTCTAGATTTAAACTTTTGTATTCCTTGGACCATTTGAAAATAATATAATTGGTGTCTATATCAAGACACCCCTACCTACAACAACTATCCTCTCTGCTTTAAAAAACTGTCCTCCTAGAACACAGAATAGGTATTATTAAAAATTCTGTTAAGAACTTGCTAACATGGAAAAACATTAAATTATTGAGAGGATTGTGGTTCCATTACAGAATATAAATAAACACTATGATAAACTGAAAATATTGTAACCAAAAGAATTGGGAGCTGAGAGGGAAAAGGGCACAAAACTTATGCAGAATAATAGACTCATTTATAGTAAAGACCCAAGAGGTACTTCTAGAACTCAAAGAGAACTAACAGCAGAGATAAGTTAATCTTAAAAGTTTTTAAAATATATTTTATGGGCTGTAGCAGAATCTTTTGAAAATTGCTGTGGTAATACTTTCTAATTTAAAAAGCATTTAACATAATCTAGAAATGCCTTCATTTTTGTATCAGTTCTTTCCCTTCTGTTGGATTCATGGAAAATTAAATGTAAATATTTTTATTTTAGAAAAAGCATACTTAATATGATTCCACCCTCACAGGAGTATTTCTTTCTTTTGCTCTGTATATATTCTCACAGAGATTTTGGAAATGTGTTTACCAAGAATTAATAATAGTTGTTTCTAGAGTGTGAGAGTTTCATTTGTTGTTTTAGTATTTGTGCTTTTCTCTCTCGTTTGCATTTTTTACCTTGAGCATGTACTATGATTACATATTTAAAAAGTAAGTTGATAGCTAGTGGCCCATGGATGGCTTCAAGATAAATTGGGAAATTACATGCAATATTTTATGTGTAATATATGTGTGATTGTGCATCATGTTTTCATCAGATTATCAGAAGAGTTTATGACTCCAGAATATGACTCTGTGTATGCTGTATTTTTTATGTCTTTAGCTCGTAAGCTTCTGGATAATTGCAAGGATAGCTTACTCTCAACTGCCAACTAAGTGCCAGGCCCTGGACCAGAAACTTTATGTATTATCTTCTGGTTCTTTCACAGTTTTATAAGGTAGACATTTTCACTTCCACACTATGGAGGAGAAATGGGAGTCAGGAATACTTAGTCACTTGCTTAAGGCCACATGGCAATCAGAAGCAATCTGGACCCTATTCTGCATGGGTCTGAAGTCCACACTTCTTTTACTGTGTTCTACTACCTCATCCAACAAGGTACGAAAAGCCATTCATCTGCCATTATCTGAGGAACTATAATGTGCTGGCAACGGTCCAGGTGCTGGGGACACAGCAATGAACTTGAGACAAAACCCCTGCTTTCCCAGAGTTGATATTTTAGAAACAAGCTCAATGTGTTTTCAAAATATATTTATCTTATTGAGTTTGATTATTGCAGCAATCATTTGACACAGTCAAGTATTTCTGTTCCTGCTTCATAGGCAAGACCCTTAGCCCTGAGAGGAGTTAGAGATTTATCAAAGTTAGGTAGATACTGATTGGAGAGTCAGAACATCAAGATTGACAGGGCTCTAGTCTTATCCTTAAGTTTAAAGTATGCATATATTTTAAAGTAAGTCTAAATCCTAATAGCAAGTAGTGGTAGAAATAGTAGGTAAAAGTTGAAGGCATTTTTTTTCCTTGTTAACCCTAATCTCACCTGATGGAGGCTGTTGGACTCTGTGAAACATTAAATCTTTCCGTCTCACTCCCATCTTCCCTTTCTGGGTCTGCCTCTCCTCTCTTGATGTTCCTCACTTGTCATCCATGGTCCTCAACTTGTCCTCAGTTGTTTAAACATAATTATCTGTTCTGTCCCCTCTGTTCCCACCCCCAGAGATTGGGCATTGACAGCCTTTGTCATATTATTTCTTGGCCATTAATAATCACTGACTACCTGGAGGATAACATACAAATAAGAGTAAGACACAAGCTCTCTCCTCCCCAGGCACACACATTTTCATTTTAAATTGGAATTTGTTAAGCCTAAGAAGACTGTAAAACCTGGAACTGCATCACAGATGGTGGATTTTTAGGTACTTGAAAAGGTATATTTAGTTGGAGTCATTGAAGTTGTGAGCTGCTCTGCTCCGCCTCAACATTGGCATGAGCCATTGCTTCAGGATAAAATTATGATTTTATATAATTTATTTTACACTAACTTCAGTTTCCTGAACATTAAAAATAA
>NW_022912005.1:0-589 GCF_012274545.1 Fukomys damarensis | reverse complement strand
AGTAAAAAATGCTGGGAGTGTCATGATTAGAAAAACATAGTATGGTGTTCCAAAAACATTCTATATCTCAACAGTATACTGACATTCTGCTAAAGAGAGTCGCCCTAAGGATGCAAGCTAAAGGATAAAACTGTATTGTATTCTCAGAGTTCTGACAATGTCCTGATGGCTAAGCATTGACAGCGTAATGCCTAGGATAATCTATGGTATATGATTAGTTGTGATTTAGGCATCAAAACAAAATAAAAAATATGTAGACTCCAATCTGCCACAGAGACATCTGTTTAATTTGTACATATATCAAGAAATAACAATTTCTAATAAAATGTCATGCCTGGATCAGTTTGTTGACACGCTATTTCTGACAAGAATAGCAGGGGATAATCTGTGGGGAATCCAAGTCTTCACTTTCTATAAGTGTCTCTTAATAGATAAAGATGTCTCCTCTTGCTATGGTTCAAATATAATTTGTCCCTACCACAAAAAGTCATGTTAGGCTCGGTGTGGTGTTGGGGTGTCTCTGACAGGTAGGTAGACTGTTAAGAGAGATTAATGTTTTCCTGACCACTCAGGACTGGCTTGGTCATTA
>NW_022912004.1:0-1097 GCF_012274545.1 Fukomys damarensis | reverse complement strand
CACAAGCCTCCAGAACTCTGTATACTTGGGGATAGGTTCAGTTTGAAGTTAGAAATCAAACGCCCTTTGCCCAAGGCTTCTGCCGTTTAAAGTGCTGATTTCCCTGGTTACAGCTTCTCTCGCCGCTTAGCCGTTTAAAGCGAAAGCGGTCAGTTTCATGAATGTGAAGTACTCCACAGAGAAAGGTGCTGCAACTCTGTGAGTTTACCCGTGAAGTCCACTTCTTATGGGGAGTACAACTGTAGTCCTTTTTGTTTGTAGGTCTCTGCCTGGCAGAGATTGAAACACTGCTGCAAGGCCCTTTTGGCTGAGAAGCCCTTCAGGCCTAAGGGAGTGCCTAGCAGCTCTGAGTGCACACAGGCCTGCAGAACTCTGTATACTTGGTTATAGGTTCAGTTTGACGTTAGAACACAACTGCACTTTGCCGAGGGCTTCTGCCTTTTAAAGTGCAGTTTTCCCCGGGAACAGCTTCTCTTGCCGCTTAGCCATTTAAAGCGAAAGCGGTCTGTTTCATAAATGTGAAGTGCTCCACAGAGAAAGGTGCTGCAACTCTGTGAGTTTACCAGTGAAGTCCACTTCTTATGGGGAGTAGAACTGTATTCCTTTTTGTTTGTAGGTCTCTGCATGGCCGAGATTGAAACACTGTTGTGCGGCACTTTTAGCAGAGAAGCCCTTCAGGCCTAAGGGAGTGCCTAGCAGCTCTGAGTGCACACAGGCCTGCAGAACTCTGTATACATGTGGATAGGTTCAGTTTGACGTTAGAATACAACCGCACTTTGCCGAGGGCTTCTGCCGTTTAAAGTGCAGTTTTCCCCGGGAAACAGCTTCTCTCTCCGCTTAGCCATTTAAAGCGAAAGCGGTCAATTTCATGAATGTGAAGTACTCCACAGAGAAAGGTGCTGCAACTCTGTGAGTTACCAGTGAAGTCCACTTCTTAGGGGGAGTACAACTGTAGTCCTTTTTTTTTGTAGGTCTCCGCATGGCAGAGATTGAAATACTGTTGTGATGCACTTTTAGCAGAGAAGCCCTTCAGTCCTAAGGGAGTGCCTAGCGGCTCTGAGTGCACATAAGCCTCCAGAACTCTGTATACTTGGGGA
>NW_022912003.1:0-722 GCF_012274545.1 Fukomys damarensis | reverse complement strand
CTGATAACCCTGCAAGAACAGGAATAAACAGTGAAGGTGCTGAGGGACTGTGGGGGGCTTTAGAATCACAGTCGAGGTCAGAATCTGAATGTGCGTGTTAATAACTATAACCTTGGGCAAATCATATGACCTGTCAGAGTCTCCATTTCCTTGTAAATAAATCGGTGCACACACTGCTGAGCTAGAAGTGACAATGTGAGGGATAAAGAGAATGTATATCGAAAGGTAGCACAGAATAGGCTTGCAGTAAATCACAGCTCTTATTTTGGGGTTGCCAATAGGAATAGATTAACAAGTGCCCAATGAAGATGATGGTGACAGGGGGCATATTAAAGTGAAGTAGGACTGATTTATCTTTTCTTAGCTACAGTGTTCATAAAAAAATGAATTCTGGTGTCATCTGATTTCCTTAGAAATTCATTCAAAGGAGATGATCAGAAAAAGAATGAGGAGGAAAAAACCAAGTCTGTTACCTTTGTCATTTCCTACTTCTATTTCGTCCTTGTATGTAAGACTTTTTAGTTTATAGAGAAACATTTTTACTTACTAAAATATTTCAGTTCTTTTCTTCTAGTCTGTATTGCCCAGAGTTGTTTATTGGAGAACTTTCAGGTCTTTGAGACTTTCATCCTTAACTCTCCCTGGCTCCCTGTGGCGACTCAGCCATCACAACACGAAAGTACCTGAGTTGGGGAGTGAGGATTGAGAAAGGACAGCACACT
>NW_022912002.1:0-2241 GCF_012274545.1 Fukomys damarensis | reverse complement strand
TTAGAGAAATCAACCCTAAAACTCAAAACAAGAGACTCAGAATAACAAAAGCAGTCCTGGACAACAAGAGCAAAGCAGGAGGCATAGTGATAGCCAACTTCAAGTTATACTTCAAGTCTACAGTGATTAAAAAAATATATAATGGCATGGTATTGGAAGAAAAACAGACACGTATCAATGGAACAAGTTTTGAAGTCACAAAAACTATTTTTGGTTGAAAACCCAAACTTTTTTCTGTCAAATTGAAGTAAAAGTTTGAGACTGAAAAGGCTGTGAAAAATTTTGAAAGATGGCGACCAACCTGAAAACAAAACTCAAATGCTTTTATGTTGATTTTTGAGCCAAAGCTTAATTTGAGAGCTATTTGTTCAGGAAAATAACAGAAGCAGGTTTCTTTAAAGCTTTCTGTCTGGAGCATATGCATTATCTCCTCAAAGAGCCATCCCAGCGTTACACAGAGGAGGACTTTACAATTTTTCTTCCTCGGAGCAATAATGATGTTCTCAGCCACCGCAGAGACTCTGCACCATGCTTGGCAAATTGATGAGCTGTAAGTTAAAGAAGAAACAATCATAATTTGCTAATTTTTCTGAAATGCATTTAAAAGCCTTTTCACATTCATCTTTGTGATTCATACAGGAGGGAGGCAGGCTGGCGAAGTTTAAATGATTGAAAATGATGCCAGTGGCCTTCTGCAGAATCTGATTACAGCCTTGATGATTGATTGTTTGCCATTAGCACAGAGAGGGAAAAAGCCTAGAAATTGAACCAAGTAAATCAGCAAAATCCTTCTAGTTTATAGGGAACACTCAGACATGATTCAAAAATATTTTAACCAAGATTTCATTTTCTGTAAATATATGTTGCCTTCAAATATGAAGCATTCATTTCCGTGACTTTTCCCTGAACTGCAGATTAATCCTGTTTTCAGGAAAGTCCACTCTGTCTGCCACCTTACCCCAGCTTCTAGGTTGACATGATTTACGGAAGCAACAGCGTACCACTCTATTTGTATTCCTGTTTCCCTTTGGCAGCCTCTAAGGAATGCGCATTGGTCTCGCTGAGAGACCCTAACACTGAAAAACACCAGAGATAAGCAAAGTAAGAAATCTGCTCTTTCCTTGGAAATTCCTTTACATTTACTAAATGTCCCTTTGTCGATTTGACATACAGGACAGGCTGCCACAGGTCATTAGCATGAGCTTTAGTGCACTGATTATACACCCATACTTCTCCATAACATCAGGTACCAGAAAAGATAATTAACAGTATCCTACACCTAGATAGGGGTTCTTCCAAAAGGGCTTAAGCAGATAATTGCCATCATGCTGGGATTTACGTCACCTGGAACACGATGGATGTTGTAGCAAATTCCTATAATTGGCCAGGTGAGTTATATATAGTGATGGATTTTAAAAACTACCTATACATTTACATACCCACTTAGAATATAAGTAGCATACTTCATACTGTCTTAAAATGTATTGAGCAGCTCAACAGGTCTTATTAGATACACATATCTGTGCCAGGAGTTCTGGCAATTACTTCATGCCAATAGCATCTCATTAGCCTTCCTGACAGCTTACTGTAAGTCAGCATTGTAGAACCAGCACTTTAGTGAGCACCTGCGTGATTGGACATTGCAAGTTTCTTAAGGTTAGAGGCCAATCTTCATTACTGGTTTGGATAGTTTAAAAAAAATGCCTCATATAGAGTAATATTTTCTCTAAACAATTGTTTTGAATGAACAAACATATTGAGCTACACAATTCTTGCATAAGCTTAACCCCACCTTCCTCCCCCACACAAAATCTATTAAATAAATGTTTTTACTGGCCTTGTTTTATAGAATTGAAATTTAAAACTAAAGAGGATTATTAACTTTCTATGAAGACTTAACTGATCGGAGTCTTAGAGTAGTGTTTCTGAGAACTTGGGGACACAGAGACCCATGAGAGGTTTTAAGAGGAACAAAGTGACCAGAAGAAAGATATTCTAAGAACAGCAATTCTGTGGCTGAGTCGATGAGTCCCTCGATCTTCACACGCTCTCTGGAGTTCGCTAACCTTCAAGTAGTTGAGGTCATTCTGTATTGGTTTCTTATTGCTGTGGTAACAAATTGCTATAAGCTTTGTGACTTAATACAATTTAAATGTGTTATCTTAAAAGTTTCAAAGGCCGGAAGAGAAAAAAGCATCCTCTCAGCCAAAATCAAAGCGTGGTCAAGACTGTGCTCCTCCT
>NW_022912001.1:0-268 GCF_012274545.1 Fukomys damarensis | reverse complement strand
GTCCAAGAATGACTATTACATGAAACACAGTCCCCAGCTCCCGCTTTCTCTCTTTTCCTGACACCTGCAGTTGGTTGCTAATCCTGGAAGGGAGCATAGGGATTTATGCTGAGATTCTGAGTTTCCTGTCTGCCATGGGCACAGGGCGGAGAATGTCACAATGGCTCCAGGTTTTGACGTCCCCACCCTAGGCGGAGTTCTGAGCCCAGTTCTTCTCCCAGTCACACCGTCTGCCTGTGGGCGCTGACTGGATGTGTCCTTTCCTCAT
>NW_022912000.1:0-237 GCF_012274545.1 Fukomys damarensis | reverse complement strand
GATTACCGTTACTCAGTGATTACCATGACAGCATCTTGTCCAAATTTCCTGCATAGCACTGTGTCTATATTCCTGATTTTTTATGGTTCTCTCACTCTTAAAACATGAATTCTAGAAATGAGAATTTTTTTCATGTCTAATGCCTGACACAGAGAAAATGCTAAAGAATATTTGTTATCCATTGAGTAAGTGAACAAATAGAATAACAGTAACAACCAAGAGTATAATGACAAAAAT
>NW_022911999.1:0-426 GCF_012274545.1 Fukomys damarensis | reverse complement strand
GTCAAGGACAAAAACCACATGATCCTCTCGATAGATGCAGAAAAAGCATTTGACAAAATTCAAACCCCATTCATGATAAAAACCCTACAAAAATTGGAATAGATGGTCTATATCTCGACTTAATAAATGCTATCTATAAAAAACCAACAGCTATCATCATATTAAATGGCCAAAAACTGAAAACCTTCACGTTAAAATCAGCAACAAGAAATGGATGCCAACTATCACCACTCCTCTTTGATATAGATCTGGAAACATTAGCAAAAGCAATTAGAAAAGAGAAAGAGATTAAAGCAATAAAGATAGGAAAGGAAGAAGTTAAACTGCCATTATTTACTGATGATATGATACTCTAGATGGAAAACCCAAAAAACTCCACCAAAAGACTTCTAGACTTAATTGACACTTTTAGCAGAGTGGCAGGAT
>NW_022911998.1:0-215 GCF_012274545.1 Fukomys damarensis | reverse complement strand
GATTTCCATAGTGGTTGCACCAGTCTGCACTCCCACCAACAATGGAGAAAGGTTGTTTCTCCCCACGACCACACCAACATTTGTTATCGGTTGATTTCTTGATAGCAGCCATTCGTTGTGGGGTGAGGCTATTTATGCAAAACTAACAGTCCACATCATATTAAATGGCCAAAAATTGAAAACTTTCACGTTAAAATCAGGAACAAGACAAGGAT
>NW_022911997.1:0-501 GCF_012274545.1 Fukomys damarensis | reverse complement strand
CTGTGGGCTGCTCCCGTGTCCCTGGGTGGGGGAGGTGGGATTTCTCTCCTTGCCTATGGTCCAAGGCCCACACCTAGGAGGTCCCGGTCACGCCTAGTACCTGAAAAGTAGAGCTACAGTATCTGGAGGAGCACTTGGTCAGCTTGTGGGAGAAACCATTTTCCCTGGAGCAGGAGATCCAGGTTTGCTGGAGATAGCTCAGCCAGGGCAGACCAGGAGGCAGTGCTGGATGGCCTGTGGCATATCCAGGGTGGCATCGGCGTGACCTGGCGAAGGTCGAGCAGCCGAGACTGGCCCAGGATCTGCCCAGCAAGCCTAGGTCGGGGACAGGCCTGGGGCTGGGCTGTGCCCTGCAGGCAGCTGCTCTAGCCTTCCCTGGCCCACAAGAGCCCAAGGCATAGCTCCCCAGCGTGGCCCAGTGGGTCAGTATCATCCTGCCCTGTGCTCTGCAGGCCCCTCCCAGCACTTTGCTCTGAGTGCCTCAGGAGGTAGGAGACAGAT
>NW_022911996.1:0-203 GCF_012274545.1 Fukomys damarensis | reverse complement strand
CCTATTCTCACACCACTTAACTTTATCAGTGGATTTCTTGCCTCAGCCATGCTGACATTTTGGACCGGATCATTTGCAGGGTGGGGGAGGGAACCTGTCCTGGTCAAAAATGTGCAGCTACATCCTTGACCTCTATCCACTCTCTTAGTATGACAAACAAAAATATTTGTAGTCATTTCCAAATGTTCCATGGAGGCAAAGTT
>NW_022911995.1:0-234 GCF_012274545.1 Fukomys damarensis | reverse complement strand
GGAATAACATGATTCATACAGACATTCGATGTTGAGTAAATAATCACGACTTTCCAAGAAGTAAATTAGAGGTGAAGCTGACTAAATTCTTACTTGATCTGTACAAGCAGAGAAGTTACAGGTCAAGTGAAAAAAATCTTAACTCAAATCATAAAAAAGAGAGAGTCATGACCTCTCCGTCATTTCCCATACTTGAGTCTGTTTGCAAAGCTGGAATCCCCTGAATGGAAGGGA
>NW_022911994.1:0-202 GCF_012274545.1 Fukomys damarensis | reverse complement strand
GAAATAATTCAGTCACTGAAGGACAAATGTTACATGACACTACTTATATGAGGCATCTAAAAATGTCAGATTTATAGCAAAAGTAAAATGGCTGTTACCAGAGGCCAGGGTGCAGAGTGAAATGGAAAGTTGTTACTCCGCCTGTATAAAGTGTTTATGCAAAATGAGTCAGTCCTAGAGAGCTCCTGCACAACTTTGTTCT
>NW_022911993.1:0-948 GCF_012274545.1 Fukomys damarensis | reverse complement strand
AGTCAGTAGTAGTCGCATCCTTGGACTGGCTTTGCCCACAGCCCTCTGGTTCCTGCCCCCAGGACCTACCTCGATGCAGAGGCAGGTGGGATCTCCCTTCTCTGTGACTGCACATTCCCGGCCAGCTCCACAAAACACATTGGCACAGATCTTGGATTTGCTCCTTATTTCTTCCTAAACAAATCATAGAGGAAACCATGTTACTGAGGGGAACCCATTATGAGATGAGCCAGTTGGTGGTATTTTCAGGCTTGGAATTGCAGCTCATGGTATTGAGTACTCGCAGGCATAGGTTCACATACCTCTGACTCCCTGAGATTGATTTTCCAAAAGCCAGAGTTCCTTTCTTCCTCCCTTTTTAAAAGTTTATTGAGCCACACCTATTATATGTCAACACTATATAGAGGCTGCGTATTCAAAGGACAGTCCTCGTTCTCAAGAAGCTTGAGGACTCTCTGGAAGAAGATTTAGAAAACATATATATGGATGTGCACCAAGAAGAGCCCCAGGAGACTGGAGGAAGAGGAGGGCATGAATGAAATGATTCTTTCTGAAGCCTTATGTGATTCTCAAAGGATGAGAACACTAAGCCAAGTAGAAATGGAAACATTAGAAAGAAATACAAACATCTCAAGGATCAAAACCTCACTGAGTGGTGTTAAATGCAGTATTATCGAAAAGGGCAAGAGAAGGATGGCGAAATGATGGAAACGTGCATTTGCTATCATTCAGTATTCAACTCCTGCCTATGTCTGCTCTGGTTTTAAGACTGGGTGGGCCAAACCACCCCAAGGAGAGTCAAATCATCTAAAGTTAGAGATAACTTCAAGCTACTTTCTGGTCAGGATTCCTGTTCAGACACGGGCAGCTGAAATGACAAGGCAGGGAAGGGTCTCAGTCCTATGCCATCTGAAAACATGGGCAGTATAAGTGCTAATCTGTTGGTGG
>NW_022911992.1:0-277 GCF_012274545.1 Fukomys damarensis | reverse complement strand
TGTTCCTCCTTATTTCTTCTACTTGCAAGAATTATGGTGGTACAAAGTAGGCAGAACAAGAGGCCTGGAATGGAGAGAGAGGAGTAGAAAATTTTGTACTAACTGTCATGAATTTGGGAAGCTAAAGACTGGATCCAGACGATTTTTCTGAGCATCAGTTATTTTATTTGTAACATAATACTGAATACTGCACATGATCTTGGGATGATTAACTGAATGATATATAGTAAAATGTCCAAATTATATGATACGTAGTACCATTCACTACCACTGGAGA
>NW_022911991.1:0-217 GCF_012274545.1 Fukomys damarensis | reverse complement strand
TTTCGCTTCAAGACTACCAAGTTTTAAACCTGGAAAATAGGAAAGCAGGGTCACCAACAGAAAGGTGGGATTATCAAGGGATAGCTAGTTTCTCATCGGGCCAGGGAGAGGGCGAGTTTTAGCTTCATATTTTTGGAGCTTGAAGATGTTTAACTGCAACCATCTGGGTGATAGGCAACACTTTAGAATTAGAAATGGCTCTGTCCTCATTGCTTGG
>NW_022911990.1:0-258 GCF_012274545.1 Fukomys damarensis | reverse complement strand
TGTGAATTCCAACCTGTTATTAAAATTTTCTGAGCCAGACAGAAAATTGAATGCAGACAAGGAATAGCACTCAATGACAGTGACATTTCCTGATAGAGCGATGCTTTGCGTATCAGCACAGCTAATTAGATTCCGTCGGACAGCAGTTGTTTAACCCTTCACCGGAGGGAAGAGCTGCTCACAAGACCAGCAATCTGTGCATCATTTGAATGATGGTCTAGCTTGGCAATGTATATTTAAAGTGTATAATTAATACAT
>NW_022911989.1:0-428 GCF_012274545.1 Fukomys damarensis | reverse complement strand
TCTGTGGTTTAAGGTGCAGTTTTCCCCGGGAAACACCTTCTCTCGCCCCTTAGACGTTTAAAGTGAAAGCGGTCCGTTTCATGAATATGAAGTACTCTACAGAGAACGGCGCTGCCAATCTTTGAGTTTACCAGTGAAGTCCACCTCTTATGTGGAGTACAACTGTATTCCTTTTTGTTTGTAGGTGTCTGCCTGGCAGGGATTGAAACACTGTTGTGAGGCACTTTTAGCAGAGAAGCCCTTCAGGCCTAAGAGAGTGCCTAGCAGCTCTGAGTGCACACAAGCCTCCAGAACTCTGTATACTTGGGGATAGGTTCAGTTTGACGTTAGAACCCAAACGCACTTTGCAGAGAGCTTCTGAGGTGTAAAGTGCAGTTTTCCCCGGGAAACAGCTTCTCTCGCCGCTTAGCCGATTAAAGCAAAAGCGG
>NW_022911988.1:0-582 GCF_012274545.1 Fukomys damarensis | reverse complement strand
TCTTTTTGGTTGAAGTGTATCCCAACATTTTCTGTGAGAAGTTAATGTCTACACATATGCCACTGAATAATGGGTAAAGATTTGGCACTTTTATATCAACATCAATGTGGTGAGAGTGTGGCTCAAATATGTGACCACCTTAGAGGAAAGGTGGCTGGCTAGATTTGGGATGTAAGCTGATGACAGTCAAGGGAAAGGGACCCAAACAATGAAGCTGAGCAAAACTTAGAACAGAAGAGCTCATTTCTCTAAACTACACTTTTAAAACTACACAAGAGGGGATGTATATTAGTTTCCTCTTGGTGCGATAACGTATTACTACAAATTTAGTGGCTTGAAATAACACAAAGTTATCATAATTCTGTAGGTCAGAAATCTGATGAGAATCTCTTTAGGCTAAAATTAAGAGATTGGTGGACTCTGGGGATAAACCATTCTTCAGCTTCTGGGGGGAATCTGCATTCCTTGACTTACGATTTCATCATCTGTTTTCAGAGTCAACAGAGGCACTTCAACTCCTCTTACACTGTTATCGAATTGGTTTTCTAATAACAACCAGAAAGATTTTCCTCTCTTCAGGAT
>NW_022911987.1:0-206 GCF_012274545.1 Fukomys damarensis | reverse complement strand
TAAAAGGGATGTGAAGCAGCCACTGGTTGCAATTGATGGGTAAATTCCAGATTTATAAGAGTGGAGAATAACACTCAGTACAAAACTAGCCAAACAAGGGAACCTCAAAAATAAGTTGTTCCCGTTCTTTACAATATGTTGAAATTTAACAACATGTGATTTATTTACAACATTTCTGAAACAAATACTGCTTTGTGCTTTATAAT
>NW_022911986.1:0-1160 GCF_012274545.1 Fukomys damarensis | reverse complement strand
TGGAAAAGAAATAGTTTGCATAATTTTGGAGATGTTAAAGATGACAGAAAGCTTGGGCATTGCAGTAGTTCTCTTTTGCCCAAGTTTAATTCAAAGGTTTTTGGGGAAAGGTTTATGAGAAAATTCACGACGAGTCTAGAGCACCATCCTCACGCCCACATTAAATCCTTCTGGACCAAAGGGAGGTGTGAGCGAGTGAACAAAAATTGTTGGACTTTCAGAGGAGGAAATTTTTTACAAAAGACATTTGAGGCCGGATGTGGTGGTGCACACCTGTAGTCCCTGCATCCAGGAGGCCGAGGCAGGAGGATCACTGTGAGTTTGAGGCCAGCCTGGGCTACACAGTGAGTTCGCAGCCAGCCTGAACTACAGAGTGATATCCTCTCGCAACACCCCCAGAGATGTGTGAAAATTTTTAAAAAAGAAGGAAAATCCATTTTTCTGTGTGATATAAGTTGAGAATAAATTTTTCAGGTTTGTAGGTGAGTTTTATGGTCAAGTTATCTCATAAAACAGAAACCGTCTTCTGATGTGATGGCCAGACATTTCAGAATGGTGGGTGTTAAAGATAGATTTAAAGGAAGATCCCTGTATGACACTGACAAAAAGGAACTTTCTTGTAATAAAATGAGCAGTCTGGATGAACTCCAAGGTCTCGTAAGGTCTTATAATCTAGATTTTTGGACTCAGAAAGACGTTTGAAAGAGATGCCTCTTATTGTGCATGGGAGAGCCTCAGGGGGTCTTCAATGATGATGGTGATGACAATGATGACGACGATGATGATGATGGTGATGATGGGCAATTTAGAGGCTACAGTGTACATTTTGTGAATCATCATAGTTTCTTAGGTAGGTAACTAGGGTGGTTGGAGCCACCTTGAACCAGTTCACAGTAGCAGATTATGGGTATGTCTTCCCTTCTCTGCATTCAGTGACAATGTAAAATCATTCACGGTGAGAATGTAATCAACACAGAAATCAGCCAACAAATGAGGGCTTCACCTCTTCCTTGCCAGTAGCTGATTTACGAGCAGATCAGTGCTTATTTAAATCTGGTTGCTTAGATCAATGATGGAAACCTCCTCCAACCTGGTCTTGGGGAGCTGGCTGGTCTTCTCACTCCACAAGTTCACCTTCTCATCCAGGGAGCATTTGCAGC
>NW_022911985.1:0-205 GCF_012274545.1 Fukomys damarensis | reverse complement strand
GCTCATCAACCCTCTGATGAGGTCCAGTCACCTCTAGGCCCCACCTGCTGGGAGTCCTTGGGGGCCCTTCATGTTGGAACTGTAACAAGTGTCCTCTGGGCCGCACTGTGGCACGCCACTGTGAGCCGCTGCTGTGAACACCGCCCATCTCTGCCCTTGGACACCTGGGCTATCTCTACTGGCTCTACATGGCCATCCTCCCTCC
>NW_022911984.1:0-255 GCF_012274545.1 Fukomys damarensis | reverse complement strand
AAGTGCTACCGTTATGTATGCCTGAAAGGTGCCAACGCATGTACTTTAAAAGAAAAGACAAATTAAGTAAGGAGAAAAGAAAACAAAAAGAAACCGTGTTAGAACATCCATGCATCAGCGAATTGGTGAGAGTTTTGATCATGACATTTGTAAATTTTCTATTAAAAATTTTAAGCTTATCCCACGATCTTTCAATGTTTTTAATTTAGAAAGAAATAAAATTACTATTTTAAACTTGAGGCACAGTTGGTAATA
>NW_022911983.1:0-263 GCF_012274545.1 Fukomys damarensis | reverse complement strand
CTCACTCCAACCAGTCTGTCTTCCCATGGGACCACGGGTCCACTGACCCTACCATCCTTTCACTGTCTCACCACCCCTCCCGTCTACAGCTCAGATTCCATGGTCTGTTATTTTACCCACGCTCTCAGCTTCTTTTTCCATTTTTCTCTTCGTGACACTCACTGACAGGGAAAAACCTACATCTATACCCAAAGTGAAACAGCTGTAGAAAGCAGTCAGTCATGCCCATTGGTCTCACTTAAATCCATGGCAATACAATATAT
>NW_022911982.1:0-221 GCF_012274545.1 Fukomys damarensis | reverse complement strand
TATAACACCAGGGCTGGAGGCAAGGGGAGTATTGGAGAAGGAAGGAGTACAGTGAGTTAAAAATAAACATACACACATTTTGTGGCCGGGCATGGTGGTGTACGCCTGTAATCCCAGCACTTGGGAGGCTGAGGCAGGATGATCGCTGGGAGTTCACCGCCAGCCTGGGCTACATCGTGAGTTCAAGGCCAGCCTGAACTGCATACTGAGACTCTTTCCCA
>NW_022911981.1:0-211 GCF_012274545.1 Fukomys damarensis | reverse complement strand
ACCCACATGGTTTGTGTGTCTGGCAGTCCAGGGCTGTTGCTAGCTGCTTTTCCAGACATTTCCGAGCTCCTACCAACCAACACTAAAAGTTCCTGAACCACATTGTCAGAATGAGTCACAGCAGCTTCTAAGAAACAATTTCTAAGACACAATTTTTCTGTGTTAGCTTTCTTGCTGCTGTGACAAAATACCTGAGAAAAACAACTTACAA
>NW_022911980.1:0-228 GCF_012274545.1 Fukomys damarensis | reverse complement strand
GCAGAATACCTCTGTGAAGGTCACTGTCCCAGATCAAGGCACGGACATCTGAAGAGGGCCTTCTGGTTGCGTCCTCAGCTGGCAGATGGCAGAGGGGGTGAGGAGGGCGGAATTCCTTCCATCAAGTCCTCTTCAAACAGGGCACCTAATCTCTTTCACTAGCAGAGAGCCCCCGTGGCCTAATCACCTCTTGAAGGCCCTGCCTGCTCACGTTATCACACTGGCAAC
>NW_022911979.1:0-364 GCF_012274545.1 Fukomys damarensis | reverse complement strand
AGCGATCCTCCTGCCTCAGCCTCCCAAGTGCTGGGATTACAGGTGTGCGCCACCATGCCCAGTCTTCATCCAGCTCTTAACCCTTTCCCATCTACAAATTTTGTTTTGTTGTATTTTTGTGCTGGAGAGCTAACCCAGGCTCTTGCAAATGCTTGGGCTGCATCCCCCATCCACATCTAGAAGGTTGTTTTGTTTTGTTTTGTTTGTTTTGAGACAGGGTTTCACTTCATAGTTCAGGCTGTCCTTGAATTCACTGTGTAGCCCAGACAGGCCTTGAACTCATGGCAATCCTCCTGCCTCAGCCTTCCAAGTGCTAGGACTACAGGCATGTGTCACCACACCTGACTGTTCCTACTATCTGAGA
>NW_022911978.1:0-666 GCF_012274545.1 Fukomys damarensis | reverse complement strand
GCCCCCCCCCCCCCCCGCTTGTAGGACCCAGGTAGGACAGAAGACGACCAACATGGAGCATCTACTACATGCTTGGTGATGAATCCCATTTGATGCTCCTGTTAGCTCTGGGAAGTAGGTACCAAATTCTTGTTTTTCTCAGTGGGGTCCCAAAGGTCCTATCATGTGACAAATGGCCATGCATCTGTGAGGTGCAGAGGACTGCAGGTGGAACTCTCTCATGTTTATAAGGCATGCTCCCCTTCTGAAGATAGCCTGCTATCTACTCCTTGTCTTGTTTGACCTTCACAGAACTGATACCCAAATCACATGAACTCACACAGGTGAGCAGGGGTGAGGTGGGGGTGGACCTCAAAGCCATGAATTCTGCTTGTTTTAGCTTTCTGGCACTGTGACAAAAATACCTAAGACAATCAACTTAGAAGGAGGGGAGGTTTGTTCTGGCTCATGTTTTCAGAGGTTTAGTTCATAGATGGTGGGCTCTGTCACTATGGACCCATCATGTGGTAGCAGAATGTGGTAGGGAGCCATGGCAGAAGAGGCATCTCACTTCATGGAGGTGGGGCTGAAGCCCCAGCGTTCCCTTTGAGGCCACACCCCCAATGATCTAACCTCCTCTCACAAGGCTCCACCTCCTCCCATTAGCGTCACAGGCTAGGGACCACA
>NW_022911977.1:457-1657 GCF_012274545.1 Fukomys damarensis | reverse complement strand
CCAGTGAAGTCCACCTCTTATGTGGAGCACAACTGTATTCTGTTTGGTTTGTAGGTTCTGCCTAGCAGAGATTGAAACACTGTTGTGAGGCTCTTTTACCAGAGAAGCATTTCAGACCTAAGAGAGTGCCTAGCAGCTCTGAGTGCACACAAGCCTCCAGAACTCTGTATACTTGTGGAAAGGTTCAGTTTGACGTTAGTAGACAAACTCACTTTGCAGAGAGCTTCTGAGGTTTAAAGTGCAGTTTTCCCCGAGAAACAGCTTCTCTCGCCTCTTAGGCATTTAAAGCGAAAGCGGTCAGTTTCATGCATGTGAAGTACTCCACAGAGGAAGGTGCTGCAACTCTGTGAGTTTCCCAGTGATGTCCACCACTTATGTGGAGTACAAATGTATTCCTTTTTGTGTGTAGGTCTCTGCCTGGCAGAGATTGAGACACTGTTGTGAGGCACCTTTAGCACAGAACCCCTTCAGTCCTAGGAGACTGCCTAGCAGCTCTGAGTGCACACAAGCCTCCAGAACTCTGTATACTTGGGGATAGGTTCAGTTTGACGTTAGAACACAAACGCACTCTGCAGCGGGGTTCTGCGGTTTAAAGTGCAGCTTTCCCCGGGAAGCAGCTTCTCTCGCCGCTTAGCCGTTGAAAGTGAAAGTGGTCAGTTTCATGAATGTGAAGTACTCCACAGAGAAAGGTGCTGCAACTCTGTGAGTTTGCCAGTGAAGTCCACCTCTTATGTGGAGCACAACTGTATTCCTTTTTGTTTGTACATCTCTGCCTGGCAGAGATTGAAACACTGTTGTGGAGCACTTTTAGCAGAGAAGCCCTTCTGTCCTAAGCGAGTGCCTAGCAGCTATGAGTGCACACAAGCCTTCCGTACTCTGTATACTTGGGGATAGGTTCAGTTTGACGTTAGAACACAAACGCTCTTTGCAGAGGGCTTCTGCGGTTTAAAGTGCCGTTTTCCCTGCGAAACAGCTTCTCTCGTCTCTTAGCCATTTAAAGCGAAAGTCGTCAGTTTCATGAATGTGAAGTGCTCCACAGAGAAAGGTGCTGTAACTTTGTGAGTTTACCAGTGAAGTCGACCTCTTATGTGGAGTACAACTGTATTCCTTTTTGTTTGTAGGTCTCTGCCAGGCAGAGATTGAAACACTGTTGTGAGGCACTTTTAGCAGAGAAGCCCTTCAGGCCTAAGAGAGTGCCTA
>NW_022911977.1:0-217 GCF_012274545.1 Fukomys damarensis | reverse complement strand
TGGAGCACAACTGTATTCCTTTTTGTTTGTAGGCCTCTGCCTGGCAGAGGTTGAAACACTGTTGTGAGGCACTTTTAGCAGAGAAGCCCTTCAGGCCTAAGATAGTGCCTAGCAGCTCTGGGTGCACACAAGCCTCCAGAACTCTGTATACTTTGGGATAGGTTCAGATTGACGTAAGAACACAAACGCACACTGCAGAGGTCTTCTGCAGCTTAAA
>NW_022911976.1:0-261 GCF_012274545.1 Fukomys damarensis | reverse complement strand
GGAGGCTGTCGTTAGTATTTGTTAAACTCATAATCAAATAAATCTCATGTGAAAAACACCAAGCTTCATTGTGTCATGATAAATGGTTATCAGGTTTTCATTTTAGTTTTGACATTGAATTGAATGTATGAAAATGAGTTTCATAAAAATTACGAATTTTTTTCCTTTAAGTTCTTATCTGTCACCTTATGTCCTAGGCTTCAGGCTTTTCAGGCTTATGTGATTTCAAATAGCATATGGTAAAACAAATGAGCATGAGTT
>NW_022911975.1:0-207 GCF_012274545.1 Fukomys damarensis | reverse complement strand
CTCCCTGAATCAGTGATGATGAACCTTTCAATGACCAAGGGCCAAACTGCAACCCGAAGCCCACTGATTTATTACAAGGTGATCACACTGCAATTAGATCCAAATACTGAAGTATTTGTTTAGGACAAACAACTGTACAATGACTTTTTTTTTTGTCTTAAAAGAAAAACACAATAACACACGTTGCAGAGGTTCATCACCACTGTT
>NW_022911974.1:0-1848 GCF_012274545.1 Fukomys damarensis | reverse complement strand
AGGCAGGCAGATCAAAGTTCTAGCCCGGCCTGGACAACCTAGCAACTTAGTGAGAAAGAAAGAAATAGAATAAGAGCTGGAGAATAGCTCAGTGTGAAGACCCGGGGTTCAATCCCCAACAGTGCAATGGGGCGGGGCTCCTGACTGCTAGGGAAAATCCCTTTCCTAATCTATTTCTTCAAAGACGGCCTTTGGGAGGATGAACTGGGTAAAAACAAAACAATTATAATAACTAAAATAATAGCTATGTACTCAGCACCTAAATGATGAGCCTCAAAGTTTGAGGTTCAAAGAGTCAAGGGACCCACAGGGGCCAAGAATCACCTAGCTTAGCACTTCCCAAACTCCGGTGCGTGCACGGTCACCTGGTGATACTGGTAAAGCAGGTCTGAGGAAGGGGTCAAGATTCCGTGTCTCAAGCTGGCAGATGAGGCTGACGTGCTGGACTAAGGACCACACTTAGCGTAGCAGGGGTGTAGCCATCCCCTCTGCCACTGGAAAAAACAGATAGGAAATAGAGGAGGGAAGAGAGAGAGAAGACCCCAGACAGCGTCCCCTCCACTAATCCTTCTGACAGCTGGCGCCTCCACCCTACACTGACAATTGTCCCTACTCCACCTCTCCTTAGCGTGGCTGACAGTGGGGATCTCCACGGTGTCACGGCAGGATCCGAGCAGCCTCTTGTACACCTTGGCCTCCCTGTACAACGCCTCCTCCACGGCCGAGCAGAAGCGCCTCACCGTGCTGGTCCACCTGGCAGATTCCGACCTCGCCTGGCTCAAAGACACCACTGCCCGTATTTCAAGCCTCTTCAGCTCGCAGATCCTGGCCGGGCAGTTGCTGCTGATCCATGCTCCTCCTGCTGCCTACCCCACTGTGAATGGCAGCCCTGGTGCCGGTGCCGTTGCTGAGGCCGACCACGGGAAAGGCTACTCTAAGCAGAACGTAGACCACGCCTTCCTGATGAGCTTCGCCGCAAAGCTCTCTGATTACTTCCTGTTAATAGGGGACACTGTCTTTTGTGCCCCCAATTTTGTCACCCACATTTATTCCAAGGTGACCGCCCTGAAGCCCAGCCCGTGGGTGCTGCTGGAGTTCTCGAACGTGGGCCTCATTGGCAAGCTCTTCCATAGCAGGGACCTCCCTGCCCTGGCCCACTTCCTCCTCCTCTTCCACAAGGAGAAGCCCCTGGACAAGCTGATCCTTCATTTCCGCACCCTCCTGGTCCAGGAAAACCCGATCCTCTGCAGACCATTCCTCTTCTACCACAGATCATCCCGCCCCACCTTCGATGGCAAGGAGGACACAGTCGTTCAGAAAAAGAACCCTTACGGCCCTAGCAACCCCCCTGCGTCTGTCTTCACCGATATGAACCTTTCTGGGGCTCACTTCCCCTGGGAGGCCTACGCTCTGGACGAGTCGTTCTTCTGGACAAACGACATCCGCCCGGGGAACCACTTGACGGTGGTTTTGAACCACCCAGCGAGGCTGAGCAGAGTGCAGGTGATGACCGGCTCCATCGTGGAAGGAAAGTTCGCCCTGAGCAAGGGGCAGGTGCAACTGGGCTACGACCCCCAGGGCATGCCGCAGGACTGCGCCAGCTCTGAGCTGCTCGGCTGGCTGGTGGAGGGGCAGATGGACCGGGAGATCCCGCAGGAAAGCGCGTCATACCCGGTGAGCTGCGTGAGGCTGGTGGTGAAAGCCCGTCAAGCTGGTGGTCTCATGATCAGGCATATCTACCTCTGGGAGAAAGATGCCACGGAGGAAAAGAAGGATCAGGGTCGATGGTGAAATCAGTAAGAGTACAACAAATAAAACCGGGAGCTGTTTCATTCTAGCCCGGATGAG
>NW_022911973.1:0-1414 GCF_012274545.1 Fukomys damarensis | reverse complement strand
AGAAAATTTCCCCTTCTCCAGAAGTAGTGATTGATTCAAGGTCAACTTGTGAAGACAACACTTTTCCAATTATGCTGTCTGTGGCATCTGATTTTTATGGACCTCTCCACTTTCCACTGTGCCTTGGATGGATACTGTATTTTTCTGGTCACTGTCACACTCACCTTTCTTTCCTTCCTGGATCTGATAGGTGGGAATTCCATGCCCAACCCCATTCCTGCACACTTTCTTTGTTTTCTAGCTAAATAACTTCATGTACTCAAAAACTTCCAATTCTATTTTTAATGTTGGTCTCTTCTATAACTTAAACTCTTCTTTTTCAATTTACAAACTTAATTGTCCAATTGCTTCCTGGATTGTCCATGAAATAGCCTCACTTGGACCTTGAAATTCGTATATGAAGCCAAATTCATCAATCGCACCCTCTTTCCCCTATTTTTCTATCTATTATCTATCACAAACTCGCTCCTCCTCCTGGGCTTCCTTTTCCAATGAATGGCACATCTACCTAAATCTCTGAAGCTTAGATCAAATGCCTTCCACCTTTTGAAGTCTTCTATGATATTTTGATAGGAATTATGAGCTCTTTTCTTTACACAATATGCCATTTATTATTTTTAACATGGATTTGTGAAGAATTATGAAGGGAAGATGGATGTGGTGGCACATCTTGTAATTCTAGCACTCAGGAGACTGAGGCAGGAGTATCATGAGTTCAAGGCCAGCCTGGACTACATAGCAAGACCCTGTGTTAGGGAAAAAAAAAGAATTATGAAGGGTCTAAGATTGTATTTTACTTGCAAGCTTACTAGTTAGCCTAGCACAGTTCAATGGATGCTGAGATACTCTAGGGTCAGATATAAAGGATTTTTATTGTTCATAGCATGGCAACAGCCATGAGCTTCATGCTTGAATTGGTTCCTTGTCCCCCATGTCTCAGGATTTATAGGCAGAGGGACCTATGTGAATTCTGGGAATATTTTGTCCCCCATCTGAAGAATTCTGGCTTAGGAAACCTGAATCTCTTATAATGGCTATAAGGAAACCCACATGACTCTTACTCCAAAGAGAGACATTATATTATTAGAAGTCTAACTTATGAATGAGTTCCATTCCAGGAGAACATTTGCAAGTTGGATTAATTTGTAAGTCTGACAAAGTGAGTCTTACCTTTAACACAAATATACAGTGTATATTGCTTTTTACTTCCTAGCAGTCCCCTCCACATCACCACTGCTTTTCCTCTTGCTTTAGAACATTCTGGGCTCTGACTATACTACTGAACACTATCACACTATACAATAAGCATGCAGCAGGACAACTGTGACAATGTCCAGCAGACAAACGAGCTACTTCTGTGATTTGCTCATGTCTACCAATGTTTGTAATATGGGTTCATTAGTATCTGTGAAAG
>NW_022911972.1:0-445 GCF_012274545.1 Fukomys damarensis | reverse complement strand
TTTTTTTTTTGGTACGGGCATTGAACTCGAGTCCTTGCACTTGCAAGGCAGGCCACCGAACCGCTGAGCTAAAACCCCGGCCCTATGAATTTGATATATTATCTTTTAAATTATTTGCTGTAATTTGTTTACAAATATCTTGTACTTTTTAGTTGTCAGTGAAGTACTCTGCAGATACCTGCTGTTTCTTTGTTCTATGGGCAAAGCTGTACTTCTATTCAGATACTTCTTTTTTTAATTAAGTTTATTGGCACATTTTAAATATACACAATGATACATTTTAGATATATATTCATCACAGGAAATTTGTACCTGTACATGGTATATCTTAATTCCTTTTCTCCCATTCACCTGCTCTCCCTTCAACCCCTCTTCCCTTCCATATATACAAAAGCTTTGTTTCCATTTTTTCATTCTTTTCTCATTTTCTTTTTCATTCCCTTCC
>NW_022911971.1:0-775 GCF_012274545.1 Fukomys damarensis | reverse complement strand
TTCCTATCAATAAATATCTTCCTACTTTTAACCTCCATTGTTCCTAGGACTCATTCTTCAATTTCTAGGGAACAAGAACTCGGCATATCATACAGTTAACAGGGTGGGAGATATATTTCATATTTTATATTTTCCCATGATAGTTTTCCAACAGAGTCACATTCCAAATTCCTACAGTAAAGCTAAAGTTGACAAGCCCACCCATAAATTTAGATCTTCAAATAAGTTTTAAAATCTTTACTCTTAACCATCAACAGATAATTAAGGGTCATATATATCAAAGGAATCCTGCAATATGAATGATATAGACCAAAGGAAGAAACAATTTGGAAAAAAACTCAAACAAATAAATATCCTATTATAAGTATCCTTAGAGAATTAAGAAATAATATTGCAATCATTAAAAATGTTACTTCTTGCAAAAATGAAACATTCAGAGACCAAAAAGTTCTAGAAATGTGATAAAGCAGAAATTTAAAAATTCATCTGCAAGTTTGAAACAAAAAGTTGAAGAAATCTTTAACAATAGGAAAGCGTAGATGGAGTGAAAGGAGGACAAGGGTATGGGGAAAAAATGAGAACCAGCATACATCATGTAAAGATACAAAATCCCAATGATGAATGTAACTGTACTGTATACCTAAAAAGTACCAATAAACTCAATGGAAAAAAGCTCTCTCTCAAAAAAAGAAATGGAATGAAAGACAAAAAAATGGACAATAAGAGAAAAAGATAAGAAAGTAGAGTGATCTAAGAGATCCAGCATTTAGAATTC
>NW_022911970.1:0-217 GCF_012274545.1 Fukomys damarensis | reverse complement strand
GTTTAAAGCCAAAGCGGTCACTTTCATGAATGTGAAGCACTCCACAGAGAAACGTGCTGCAACACTGTCAGTTTACCAGTGAAGTCCACCTCTTACATGAAGTACAACTGTATTCCTTTTTGTTTGTAGGTCTCTGCCTGCGAGAGATTGAAATACTGTTGTGAAGCACTTTTAGCACAGAAGCCCTTCAGGCCTAAGAGAGTGCCTAGCAGCTCTG
>NW_022911969.1:0-426 GCF_012274545.1 Fukomys damarensis | reverse complement strand
CCCCTGCCACAAAACTTTGAGCCACCACACATGGGAAGCTTCCTTTATAACAGGTGATCGCTCTTAATGCCCAAGCAGTCTGCCGGGTAAATATTAGTAGCACCCTCATCTCACAGTTGAGGAGAAAGAGCCTAGCTAAGAGGTTTCTGTGACAGCCCTGACGAGGCAGGGAGCCACACTGACGCCAGGGGGTCTAAATGCTCAGTCCTCTCAACAACTCTCTCATGCAGAGTGCAGGAACCAGATACCCTACCCTTGAGTGGACTTGGGTATAATCTCCATTTTTAGGAATGTGAGCTCCCCTCGTGTGGGTCTGTAAGCACTGGTAGGAATAAACACCAAATGCACTGTCTAGGGATATGTTCTGAGCAGAACATGTCAACAAACCAAAGACTGTTTGGAAAAAGGAGGGGAAATAAGAAGGCA
>NW_022911968.1:0-201 GCF_012274545.1 Fukomys damarensis | reverse complement strand
CACTTGCCTGAAAAGCACTTACAGGTGCTTTTCTCTGAGTTCTACAAGGACAGCTCCCTGTAAGCTCCTCCTGGAAATGCAGCCTTTCCAACCAAGAGGGTCTGCTGAAAATAACCACACATTCTCCAAGAGCCAGAGAGACAGGCGCATCAGGACCAAGGACAGAGGCCCCTCTCTCCAGTATTCCCCGTTTGTACTCTA
>NW_022911967.1:0-237 GCF_012274545.1 Fukomys damarensis | reverse complement strand
TTCTCCATTTCCTATTGACCTACCCAATTTGTATCATTTACATTGCTAGCTTCTCTTAGTTCATTGAAAAAAAAGCTTGTGATATTGCGATTTTTTAATTTATATCTTGTTTTCTGAGTAACTACTTTGAAGATAACGGTACATAATATATTAACAATTATTTTTCTCTCAATTTTTTGTTATTAAATATTGTTTATTTTTTCACAAAATAAAGAGGAAAAAGATTTACAAAATAAT
>NW_022911966.1:0-209 GCF_012274545.1 Fukomys damarensis | reverse complement strand
ACCTTTGCATGATATAACTTGGCTCTTGTTTTCCCTCATACCCCTGCCTGCCCTTTACCTCATGCACCCTTCCCTATTTACAAAGCCATTTCCTTTTTTTCATTTTCTCACATTTTTCCTTTCCCATTATTTCATTTCCCCTTCCGTCCCCACTTCCCCTTCAGCTATTTTCTTCCTTTTTCATACTCCCCATTATATAATTTGAACAT
>NW_022911965.1:0-250 GCF_012274545.1 Fukomys damarensis | reverse complement strand
AGACCCGCTCCCAGACTGCATCCCAGCCCTCAGCCCTCAGCCCCTCTCCCCTGCCGGGTAGCGCACTCTTTCGGGGAGGCCTAGCTAGAGCCTCCTCCGGGTTACCAGTGCCTCCTCCTTACAGCCAAACAGCTCTAGGACCGCCCGCCCCCGGACCAGAAGGCGTCACCCGGAACCTTTCCGAGTCGCCCTCCAACTACAACTCCCACCGTGCTTCGAGAGCTCGCCACAGCCCCGCGTCCGCCGGAAA
>NW_022911964.1:0-285 GCF_012274545.1 Fukomys damarensis | reverse complement strand
GGGGCACACCTTCTAAAGGATCTGAAATAGAACTCTTTTCACCTTTCCACCTTCTCACAGCTGCAAATTATTGGCATTTTAGCTGAGTTAAAGTTCAGACTGTCTCAGAGTGCTGTTGTTCAGGGACCTTTCAGAGGGAAATCTCCAGCAGTTGGGTGTTTCCTTTGCTCATGCAGCCCTTGAGGCAGGACCATTGTTTTGTTAAAATTATTCTGCTCTGTAGATCTCCCCTGGATGGGGTGGGACTAGATTTTTGAGGGACAGAAAATGAATTGAGAAGTGTGG
>NW_022911963.1:0-1008 GCF_012274545.1 Fukomys damarensis | reverse complement strand
TGAAAAAAAAAAAAAAAAAGAAAGAGAAAAGAAAAAAGTACCAAAATAGACAGGATAATATACTTAGTGTCAGTGTAGTCACTAGGAGTCTATACAATATAGAGGTTTAGTAATGTCTAATTTAGCTGCAAGTGACCAAAAACTATTTCATTGTAATTTAAGAATATAAAAGAGGGGAGAAGAATTGACTGTCTTATATGAGAATAAAATTCAAGGGACGGTGCCCATCATGGCTGATAGCAATTGAATTCAGGAACCTTCAGATCTCTGTATCTGTAGGTTCCACATCTGTAGATTCAAACAATCATGCATCAAAAATATCTAGAAAAAAACTGTGGGCTGGGAGTATGTCTCAATATATTCTCTAGGTCCCTACCACTACACAGGAAAAAAATGCGGAGTGGTACTTAGGCATTCATCATTAATTGGTTCCAGGAGATGCACTGAGTACCAAAAAAAAGAGTACTAAACATATTGTGTTTGCTGAAAGGGGTATGGAGTCACAAGGCAATTAGCATGATAAATTCTAGTTTGTACACTGAATACAAACAACAAACACCAACACAAAATTTTCATGTCAAAATTCAAGAAGTTTTTACCAAATATCACTGTAAATTATATCTGTACAGAACATGAACAGAACTTCTTTCTTGTCATTATTCCCTAAACAATGTAGTATAACTCCCTCGCATGTAGCATTTATATGATATTGGGGATTACAGGTGATGTACAAAGATAATTTTACTATAAAGGAAAGTGTGCCTAGGTTATATGCTAATACTTCAGCATTTTGTATGAAGA
The DNA here is from genome assembly GCF_012274545.1 of Fukomys damarensis. Classification (NCBI taxonomy): domain Eukaryota; kingdom Metazoa; phylum Chordata; class Mammalia; order Rodentia; family Bathyergidae; genus Fukomys; species Fukomys damarensis. Next base: position 207 of record NW_022911963.1, on the reverse strand, counting down.
ACATCATCATCTGAAGACACTTGAAAAGTTGTTTTGTTTTTTTGAGGTTCCAGTCCAAGGTCAGGTGGTTCCTTTACTTTGTGCCTCTGATGGCCTTGTTGGAGAGCAATGATGGAGAGTGTTTGGCAGGGCAAACTATTCACGTCACAGCCAGGAGCCAAAGAAAAAGGGGCAGAAATGCCACAACCCTTTTAGGGGCAAGCCTGT
>NW_022911962.1:0-1290 GCF_012274545.1 Fukomys damarensis | reverse complement strand
GTGCTAAACCTGCAGTTATCTTGAATTTCAGGGAAAGCTGAGCCCCAGAGGCAGGTCACACAATAATGGCATATTCCGTTAAGAATGTAATTACCCCATAATGAAGATAAGGCTGTCCCTCAAAGTGGAACCGAGCAATGCAATACATAAATACAATATGTAAAATAAAATGTAAAATGTTAAACTTAAAAATATTAATAATTGCTTTTTATGTATAACACTGTCAAGAAAGTAGAAAAGCAAGCCAAAAGCTTAGAGAAAATATTTGCAATGGACATATCACACAGATGCCTATTTACCCAAAATATACAAAGAACACTCAATATTCAAGTCTTTTAGATATCTGAATTGTACATCCCTCATGAAAAGTTTCTCAATCATACTGTCCAAAGTAATCACCACTAATTCACTGTCTAGCACTTTACCTTGCTTGATATAGTTTAAAGAGTAGATTTTTATTATTCACATTCCTCCTAAAATATAGCATTTCTTTAATTGCTTGCAGGTCGTTTACCACCCTCACTAAATTGTATGTTAAAGCCAAGTAAAGGGTTTTATTTTGTGACATATTTCTAAGATTTCAAAAAGTAACTGATATGTGCTTGGAATACTATAAATGTATATGATTGTTCTTTACCTGAATTTAATTCTGTTCTATGTTCTTCAGCTTTGAACTATTTCAGCATATCATGTGATGTTAATCACTTTAAAAGATCAAATGTCTTTGAAAAGTCTTGATTGTTTATCAAAGCAACATCCTAATGTGTGATTATAGAAATAGATAAGGTTAACAATCAAAAATAGTTTGAATTAACTCCAAATAAATATTTTATTTATACCAACTTTTTCAAATATGCTAATGTGAAAAGCCCTCCCAAGTGTTTGGTTAAGGAAATAAATTTCATTCTAATATGCCTCACTCAACAGTAAACAATAAAATGTTTGTATCTGTTTAATAAATTATTCCGATTATTACTTCTAACAAATTCTTGTGCATATACATAGAAATATGACAAATAAGATACTGTAGTCTGGTGTTGGTGAACTCCTTCAGTCTTTGATAGTCTGGGAAAGATTATTTCTTCTTCATTTTAGAAGGCTAAATTTACTGGAAAATTTATACTATTCTTGCTTGCTAATAATTTTTTCTTTCAGGATTTTGAAATGTGTCATCCTTTTTTCCTCTGAGTTGTAAAACTTCTACTGATAAATATGCTGGAATATTATCTTAAATTCCTTTTCAGACATTTGGTAAGTATCTTTCCCATGAAAATTTACTTGTGTTGTTTT
>NW_022911961.1:0-318 GCF_012274545.1 Fukomys damarensis | reverse complement strand
CATGTCCAGAATGCCGAAGAGAGAAGTCAGGCCGCAGGTACTGATTCAGGAGTTGTGTGGGTCTAGGTGGCAGCTGTGGACACGAATTTGGGACAGCTTGAACAGAAAAGAATGAGGGAAGCAAGTCAAGGATGAAGGCTGGAAGAGCACCAGTTGTATGAGCCCTTTGCCAGGTCCATCCTGATGGGAAGTTTTTGGGAATAGAGGTTCGAGAAATGTGAAGATGTGGGCCGGGGATTTAGCTGAGTGGTTCCTCTGCCTGCCTTGACAGTGCAAGGTCCTGAGTTCGATCTCCAGTACCCCCCCAAAAAAGGAAAG
>NW_022911960.1:0-236 GCF_012274545.1 Fukomys damarensis | reverse complement strand
TGACTGATGTAAAGTGACTAATCACTGACAAACATTTAAAAAGTAACATATTCACCGATTACAGTGTGTTCGTGATATTCCTGTAATGACTTGGAGGCTGAAGAGCTAGCAGGAAAGTTTCTACTTTATGCAACTGCTCTCAACTACGTCCTTCGACAACAGAAATGTAAGTTGTGTTGTAAGGGGGCTGGTGTTACTTAACTATGGCAGCTGGAATTTGTGTATACTAGAGCAGT
>NW_022911959.1:0-217 GCF_012274545.1 Fukomys damarensis | reverse complement strand
TCTGACAATGTAGAATTTTCCAAATTCCTGCCTTAAATTTAATAGCTCTTTTCTTGACCTCACGTGCTTCCTACCATATACTGATCTGCTTAAGAATTTTTATAATTACTAGTGTAATCACACAATTAGTCAATATTGACAGTATGCAATAATTAATATATATTTTATTGACATTACCAGCTTGATTATGAGCTTACTTTTCTGATATCAGAAAGTA
>NW_022911958.1:0-497 GCF_012274545.1 Fukomys damarensis | reverse complement strand
AGCCCTTCAGGCCTAAGGGAGTGCCTAGCAGCTCTGAGCGCACACAAGACTCCAGAACTCTGTGTAATTGGGGATAGGTTCAGTTTGACGTTAGAACACCAACGCAATTTGCCGAGGGCTTCTGCCGTTTAAAGTGCTGATTTCCGCGGGAAACAGCTTCTCTCTCCGCTTAGCCGTTTAAAGCGAAAGCGGTCAGTTTCATCAATGTGAAGTACTGCACAGAGAAAGGTGCTGCAACTCTGTGAGTTTACCAGTGAAGTCCACTTCTTAGGGGGAGTACAACTGTAGTCCTTTTTGCTTGTAGGTCTCTGCATGGCAGAGATTGAAACACTGTTGTGAGGCCCTTTTAGCAGAGAAGCCCTTCAGGCCTAAGGGAGTGCCTAGCAGCTCTGAGTGCACACAAACCTCCAGAAAACTGTGTACTTGGGGATAGGTGCAGTTTGACGTTAGAACACAAACGCACTTTGCGGAGGGCTTCTGCCGTTTAAAGTGCAGTT
>NW_022911957.1:0-605 GCF_012274545.1 Fukomys damarensis | reverse complement strand
CATGTCTCTGACACAGGATTGTGCACAGAGTGAAAATGGAGGAGACTTTTACATTTTTCTTTAGATTTCTAAATGTTTATTCAAAAAATACATGATAGCATTTCTGTAATTTAAAACAAAAAGTAAAGGCAAAATATTGCCTCAAACGATGTAATCGGTCAATCAATTAACAGTTTGAGGCTGAAAACATTACGTCTCGATAGAATAAAATGAAACAAAGATCTAAATATGGCATACTTTTTATTACATTTTGGATGTGACTGTAGAAGTTAGATAGTAATTTCGTGTTCTCTTTTGGCTTACAAATTAGGGTAAGTCCAAAAATATTGGCACAGATGCCAGATGTATGATAAGAGATGGCATAAGATTTTCCTAAGCTCTCTGAAAAATTAAAATTAAAATCAGTGAAGTGTTAGCAACAATGTAATGTTTTCTAAATTATGGAGATTAATGGTTTTCAAAGTGTGGTCCTCGGAAGAGCAGCATCAGGGCCACCATTGCATATGCTTGGTTACTAACCCACTCGTATTTAATCAGAAGCTGTATAAGTGGAGCCCACCAATCTGCTGGTAAAAAAAAAAAAAATTAAAATAAAATACAATAAA
>NW_022911956.1:0-479 GCF_012274545.1 Fukomys damarensis | reverse complement strand
AGGTGGCTGGATCTAGAGTGTGTGATGCTGGGGTCAATGGTGTGATATTGGGATTAAGGATATGTGATTACTAAACTAATCCACTGAGTGGTTTAGCATAGTTCTGTGTGTGGATAATGGGAAGGCCCACCCTGACCACTGAAAAGACAGGTATCCTGGAAGGGATAAAAGGGAGAAGCAGCTGTTGCTACTGCTGCTTGCTGCCTTCTGCCTGAGCTGTTTCACCTCTGTGATGGCCCTCTACCAAATCTCCCTGCCTTGGAGCCAGACAACCATAAACTGAACCCTCTCCAAACTTTGACCTGAAATAAACCTTCCCTCCTTTAACTTCAGGCATTGAGTATTCTATCTCAGCAAAGGAAAAAGTACCTAATGTGGGGCTGCTGATGACTTGTAGCTTGGGGAATGGCAAGGGGTGCTGCGAGCAGGTCCAGCAGTTACAAACTTAGGAATGAGAGAACTCAACAGCTGGATGTGAT
>NW_022911955.1:0-203 GCF_012274545.1 Fukomys damarensis | reverse complement strand
TGCTATGACTCAGGTGATTCCCCAGTTGTGTTCTCTTAACCCCTCTCTAGCATGAGAAAATGCATTTTACTATGGTGTGTCATGTCCACCAGGCGCCATGAGGACAGGACCAGGTCCCATTTCCTTCACCGACCTATACCGAGTGCCTGGCCTCGAAAAATCCTGCAAAAATTCCCTGGAGAAATGCACAAAAAACACACAAA
>NW_022911954.1:0-240 GCF_012274545.1 Fukomys damarensis | reverse complement strand
TTGTTTTTCACACCAGGAAAACTATATGGTATTTATACATGTGTGTCCTATTTATTTCACATACGAGTATGGCCTCAATATTCATCCATTTAGCTATTAATGTCTCTAGTTTATTCTTCTGTATGGATGAGTAGTACTCTATTTTATAGAAAAGCATGTTTCTCCAGTCTCCAGTTGATGGGAAATTGGGCTGTTTCCAAATTTTAGCTATTGCAAAATGTTCTGCTATAGACATGAGTG
>NW_022911953.1:0-891 GCF_012274545.1 Fukomys damarensis | reverse complement strand
ATATACCCACTGGAAAGGACTCTGGTTTCTTAATTTACAAAAAGAATGTTTCACAAAAATATATGCTAACATAATGTAGCCGTAAAGCAGATATTGGCTCATTTATACTTTAAACTTTTTCTGCAGATAGTAGAGGGTTTAGAAAGGATTCTATTCAATGAAGTTCAATAGTTCCTTTAAAAAGGAAAATACATTCTCTTGCAGTGTCCTATTGAAAGAGACAAAAAGTAAACAGATGCACAAACACACAATATGCCACATGTGAATACTGTGTACAATTTGCATGTTTGAGGCCCTGTTTTTCATCTCCAGCACTGCAAATAGTCAAACCAAACAATTACTGAAGAGTTCTTTATACATTTGTTACACTGTGATATGTGCTGGCTACAATTATAAAGAAATAATTTAGGATAAAATAGAATACAGTGTGATTTGATAAGTGCTACATTGTATAGGATGGCTACAAAAAATACTCATAATTAGTAAATATTTTCCTTGATAAAAGATATCTAAATAGCTTACTTCATATCTAGCACTACATTAAATTCCATCTGTCTGAGAAAGGCAGTTTCTCTTCCTTTCAGTCTTAATTAATTCACAACACAAACAATTAATTGTACATTCAGCCTATTTCTAAGTACAGGCCCCAGCCAAAGGCCTACCTGAAAACAACTGAGCAGGTTAATGGGCCCTGGCCAAAGGCCCTCCTGGACACCATCAGTAAGCATGCATAGGCTCCAATCAGAGGTCAACCCAGATACTATTTGTGTGTGCAGACCCCAGCCAGAGATCTGCTGAAATAGCGCCACAGCTCAGGGATTGAGAAGGAAATCGTTCTGAACCCAGAAAGTGGCACAGTGGTGAGAAGTAGAGAGAAGGCCTCTCCAAGAC
>NW_022911952.1:0-259 GCF_012274545.1 Fukomys damarensis | reverse complement strand
CATTTGCACACAACTGGTTTGGGCCTGGGACCCGCTTGTCTTCAGAGCACTGGCTTCCACCACCGAGGAAAGGAAAATTGTGGGTTTTCTCAGTCTTTATTTGCCACTGGTGGACAGCTTGGCTTTGTCCTCTGGGCTCTCCCATCTGCTCATCCCAGCAGCTGCCTCAGTGACAGATGAATATGAAGGGTACCTGGGTGCTGGCTGCGTCTCCTCCTCTGGGAAAAGAAGAACAATCACACACAGTTTCTTCACAGGG
>NW_022911951.1:0-206 GCF_012274545.1 Fukomys damarensis | reverse complement strand
TAGTTTGATGTTACTAGAACTAATACATTGGAAAAACACACAGGGAGACACTTTTGTATAAACGCTTTAAAAAGCCCAAACCTTAAAAATGTATAATTGTATTAAGTTTGTTGAGCAGTTGAAACAGGTTTTAATTGAAACTTGGGCTGGTTGTGTGCATTTTTGTTACCTGTCTTTCTCTTAGAAAACTATTAAAAATTAAAAAT
>NW_022911950.1:0-1155 GCF_012274545.1 Fukomys damarensis | reverse complement strand
ATTCTTTGGACTGGCTATAAACTCCATCTTTGTAATGAACAGATATGTTGGCACAAGGCCTCACTGTCTTATTTTTGGCTTTAAAGAGGCTATTACTAAGGCCAGACATGGTGCACACTTGTAACACCAGCACTTAAGAGGCCGAGGCAGGAGGATCATGAGACCAAGGGCTACATAATGAGACAGTATTGCAAAAACTAAACAAAAATCCCCCCAAAACCAGAAACAGAAAAAGAGACCATTACTGATATTTCACTCTTGCTGTATACTCTTTGAAGATACCCTGTGTCAGTGATGGCAAATCTTTTAAGAGACTGAGTGCCCAAACTGCAACCCAAAACCCACTTACTTGTCACAAAGTGCCAACGCTGCAGTGAAACCTGAATATCCAACACTAGCTGCTGGGGTGACTTGGCTCATGTGCCAACAGAGAGGGCTCTGCATGCCAGCTGCAGCACGTGTGCCATAGGTTTGTCACCACTGCACCGTATCATGGAAGGACTCCAGCCTCATGAGAATTATAAATGTAACAAGACTCCAAAATAGACAAAAGCAGCCAGTCGTGGTGGCACATGCCTGTAATCCCAGCACTGGGGAGGCTGAGTCAGGAGGATCACTGTGAATTCGAGACCACCCTGAGCTACATAATGAGTTCCAGGTCAGTCTCAGTGACATAGCGAGACCCTGTCTCAGAAAACCAGGGCTGGGGATTTAGCTCAGTGGTTCGATGCCTGCTTTGCAAGTGCAAGGACCTGAGTTCAATCCCTGGTACCAAAAAAACAAAAACATCATCAACCAAAAAACCAAAAACAACAACCCAAAATAGACAAAAGCAAACCAGTTGTCTTGTGGTAAGTCCAGAGTCCAAAATTACATAACAATATATCATGGATGAGAGATGATTTATTTTTCACAGCACAGTGAACAGATTTTAGAAGTGTTTCAGTTTTCTTAATAAGATTTGTGTCTGTTCTGTCTTCAGTTGATTTTTGTAATTCATATATTTTTGAAGTTTCTATCTTTAAATTTTCAGATGCATTGGTATAATATTTTTATGATTTAGAAACTATTGTTTTTATATTTTATATTGTATTTATATTTTTCTTACTAACATTTTTAGTTTTCTTATGTGTGTGTGTGTGTCTGTTTGTGTCT
>NW_022911949.1:0-223 GCF_012274545.1 Fukomys damarensis | reverse complement strand
ACCATAAGTGTAAGTCCAAGGGTATTTTCTTGTTTAAATAGGAATAGCTGGTACTGCATTTTTCTGGGACAATTGTTGGATCAACTTTCCCCTGGGAATTGACCATTCTCTAACTCCTACTGACAAATCCTTCTGTGGAAGAAAATGTTCAAATGGGGAGAAGAACAAGGGAAAGGGAGGAAGTAAGGAATGTAGGGGAAAGAAAAAAGGAGACTAGAAGGAA
>NW_022911948.1:0-294 GCF_012274545.1 Fukomys damarensis | reverse complement strand
ATAAAGAAAAATATTCAAAAATATTTTCCAGAGCAGAAGATAATGAGTTTTCAGACTGAAAGAATGTCCAGCATCTGGGACAAAAAAGAACCCACTATCAGGTATGTCAGCCTGAGAGTCCAGAACACTGGAGACAAGAGAAGAGTCTATGGTCTTCCAAAGAGAACAAGTAGATCACACACAGAGGATCAAGACTCTTAACAGCGTAGGGCATTTCTGGCACCACCACCCGCACCTAGAAAACCATGGAGCGGTGCTCTGTGGTGCTGAAGGAAAGTCACCTTCATGCTAGAA
>NW_022911947.1:0-221 GCF_012274545.1 Fukomys damarensis | reverse complement strand
GTGACCAGGCAGGGTCATTGAGCTCTATTGAAGCTTCATCTATTTAGAAGGCCCTTCTGCAGTCCCTATGATTAAGCAGAGCAGCACAGTATATATCAGGCTAGGGACTCAGCCACAGGTAGCCTGATCTTCCTCAGGTGGCCCAGCTTCTGCTAAAGTTGATTGTAGGACCCCACATGAATGGTCATTTGCCCCGAGTCAAAGAGCCACACATCTGAATG
>NW_022911946.1:0-230 GCF_012274545.1 Fukomys damarensis | reverse complement strand
CCTCATTCTCACTTCCAAATTATCAGGTACGTGAATTGCTTCCATATCACGGTCACCAATCCTCACCCTAACCCTAATCCACAACCTGATTCTAAGTTCCCATAGGGTGGTACTTGAAATCCTGCACCCTGGCTAAACTTAAGCTGAAAAATCATGCTGATACTTACTATGAAACTGACACCCAGGTACCCAGGTAGAGAAAATCCAAGGCTACCCTCACCCTAATCCTA
>NW_022911945.1:0-247 GCF_012274545.1 Fukomys damarensis | reverse complement strand
TCCCACTTTAAACTGAGGAAAAGTGTGCTCACTATCACCACTGTTAATATTATCCAAGAGATATGAGGCAAGACAATCAGAAAAGAGTAAGAAATTAAAAAGTAAAAACTTAAAATTATCATATATGAAGACATTACTGTGTATATGGAAACAAAATCATCAGAATCATTACTGCTAACAGTTTAGTATCCTAGCTGGATATAAAATAGATATACAAATCTATTATGTGTGTGTGAATTTATAAAAA
>NW_022911944.1:0-352 GCF_012274545.1 Fukomys damarensis | reverse complement strand
TGATTAAGTAGGACAGTGCTTGTGTTGTGGTTATTTATTATATTGATGCATCAAGAAGTTTCCAGAATCCTGCTGTGGGATCCCAGAATGACCTACGTGACAGTGGTCTCCTGTCTCATGTTTCCTGTGTATAGAATAATTTTGTGAATTCTTTCTTGTAACATTTTAATTTCTTTGTCAATGCAATCAAAGTACTAATCATATCTGGATAAGTGCTATTCCTATCTCCTGAAAAATGGCCCTTTGTGTTGGAAGCCTTTGAACTTCTCTCTTCTAGTAAAAAGTCACTTTTTTATGAGCAAGTCTTTCATTTGAGAGAATTTGATCCCCTTGGAGGATTGAGACAATTATG
>NW_022911943.1:0-208 GCF_012274545.1 Fukomys damarensis | reverse complement strand
GAAGAGGCTGGGTTCTCAACATGCTCTTCCAGAGCATGCCCCCCAATAGCATAACTTCCTTCCATTAGGCTTCACTTCCTGAAGGCTCCACCACTTACCTCCCAATAGCACCACAGGCTGGCAGTTAGGCCTTTACTATGTGGGCCTTGGAGATATTTAACATCCAAACCATAACAACCAGTAAGTAACAAAACCTAGCATCTAACTA
>NW_022911942.1:0-1788 GCF_012274545.1 Fukomys damarensis | reverse complement strand
GGTACAAGATCCTAATAATGAATGTAACTGTACTGTATACCTAAAATGTACCAATAAACTCAGCAAGGAAAAAATAAATAAAAATAAATAAAAGGGGAAAAATTGCAGTTACCGGGGTCCTAGACTCCTGCTATTACAGCAAACTCTCCAGTGCATGGGGCAGTCAGTCTAGGGACCTATGTAAAGTTCTCTAGCTGATTCTAATATGAAGCTGGGGTTGAAAACAACTAACTGATTTAGGTCTTTTGGATGCCCCAGGTTAATTAAGATATTTAATAACAGAAAAGAATCATAAGAATTTGCTCCACATAAGTCAACTTATATGAATTTCTTTTGGGGGATTTCTTTTAAAAGGCACGTTTTTCTGAGGAACGAATTGTAAAGGAAATTGTAAGGTGAAGCTGTTCATATGTTCTGAGAAGGGAATATCCTTACTATTTTGGTGATAAACTCTTATTTCTTTTCCTTGGTCAGAACTTGTGTAATTACAGTTTACACAAGAAGCACTGTAAGACTTGTTTCCATGTGGGTAAAATAGTGTTCATATTAATACTGAAAGTTCCTCATAAGCATAATATACCGAACATGGTTATAAATATTAAACTTCTTAAATGTTTAAAAGCTTCTGATGTTGATCATTTTGCTCTTCTTAGCTTTGTCAATTATAGCTTTGTCATGTGTGATTAAAAAGGAGAAATCCCCCAATCGAGTGCCGTATTTGGTTTCAGATATTGAAATAATTTTTCTCCTTTCAATCTGAACATATTTGCTATGCAATTGAAAATATCATTGGGTCAGGACAATGTTATGATCAGAAAGAATTTTTAATCAAGTTGGCTTATGCTCACTGCTTCCTGAAGCATCATTTCTGAGAATGTGGCAGCCCTCCATAATTTCTTTCCAAGGAAGCTCATTCATTCAGTTGCCTGAGTTGGCAGCATTTGACTGCTTCTTCCAAAATGAAAAATGAAAAAAGTTTTGTAGTCTGTCAATAAAAAATGAACTATATGTTGGTTAGAAATTCAAGCCAGTGTATAGCTCAAGTTATTAATTACTTAAGAATTGAGAAACGCTTCTTTTTGTCATTTATTCCTATTAACTTGTTACTTTCAGAGAAGTTTATTTGTTCGTTGCCATTGTTTCGATGTTAGTCATAGACATTTCATTTACATTTTAACTTATCCTAATTTTGACAGTTTTGAATTTCATGTTTTTTTAAAGCAAAACAGATGATCAGTTTTAAAATTTTCTTAAGGCTTGCAGAACAGGCAGGAAGCTATGATGATTCACTTTCTCCATTTAAAGCATGGTTTCTCAGACATCCATCGCTGTTCATATATGTCTCATTTTCACAGTCATGAAAGTAAGGATTTTATTTTATTTCTAGATTGTGGCTCAGGGTGCTGAATCTCATGATTTAATACAAAAAAAATTGACAAACCCAGACTATGTTCTAATCCCCAATGATCTAACTTACAAATATGTGCCAATTCTTGGGGGGGGAGAATGGATTTTATGTATAATTCACTTCTCTTCAATTCAAAATCCAGCACTCAAGAATATGCTCATTTTATGTAAAGGAACTTTACACTGAATTATTGCTCAACACTGGTTTGTAAGTGATAGGAACTCAACTCAAAGTAGCTTAAGCAAAAAAGCACTCTATGATGACTGTGATCAAACAGTCCTAAGGAGACTATACTTGAGTGTAGCTAACAGTCTTGAACAAATTGGTAAAAGAAGATGAAATCTTCTGATTGGCCAAATATATTCACAACACTGTCATGA
>NW_022911941.1:0-309 GCF_012274545.1 Fukomys damarensis | reverse complement strand
AATGTTAAAAGTCATATTTGCATTTAGGTAATCTCTTCAAATTTGCTATGCATGATGGCCACAACTTGATGTCTCCACACCTGATTTTTGCCTGACTTCCTCTAACGTTACCCCCTCCACTCTGCTGGTTGTTCTACGCTAAGCCCTTATCTTCCTCTGCCCACTTGAATCTCTATTCTGCCTCTGTTGATTGCTCCTGAAGTACCACTCACACAATCCAAGTGGCTTGCTCAAAAAATAAAGGAACAGTGCTTGCAGAATCCAGTACCTATTCTTCTCAGGTTCAAGCCCCTTTGTGACATCCTTTCA
>NW_022911940.1:0-260 GCF_012274545.1 Fukomys damarensis | reverse complement strand
TGGAATTGCCTCATTTTCATTTACTCCAAAACATTTTCTACAATACATATCCAAAATTGAAAATATATGCCTTCAACAAATGTGCTGTTTTAGCATTTCTTTTTTCAGTGAATGATGTTGAGGAGGTTCAATACACCCCCTCAGAGGAGACTACACTGAATCTGGCAATAAGGCAAGGTCATTTTCAATTCTCTAATTTACTTTATCCAGTTCTCAGCACAATTACAGTTTGAAATTATGTGGGAAGGTTTGGGCTTGAT
>NW_022911939.1:0-378 GCF_012274545.1 Fukomys damarensis | reverse complement strand
AATCTTGTTATCAGATCTACTGTCTTTCAAGTACCTGTAAGGGAAACCCTTCATCAAAAGAGCCAGGAGAGGAAGGCAAATGGAGCAGAAAAAAATAAGAGAAATGAAAAAAATGGAAACAAAGTCTTTGTAAATAGGGAAGGGTGGAGGGCAGGGGTATGGGGAAAAATAAGAACCAAGATACGTCATGTAAAGATTCCAATGATGGATGTAACTATATTGTATACCTAAAATGTACCAATAAAGAAAACATAAATAAAAATAAAGAGCCAGGAGACAATTTTTCTCTTGGCAAAACTAATAATGAAATATGGTACTACACAAATCCTGCCTATCCCAGGTTTCTAACACACTTGTGAAAAAAGATGATAATCACAG
>NW_022911938.1:0-858 GCF_012274545.1 Fukomys damarensis | reverse complement strand
TCATGGCTGCTTATGAAAAATTCAAGTTCGTTGGTTTGGTAGCATGTGAAGAGAGGATGCAACGGTAGAAGGAGAATAATAAGCAGAAAGCCACGGAAAAGCTTGAAACCCAGGTGAAGATAAGTGGTTTATATTCTGAAGGCAGTAAGACACTGTCCTTACTTGATACTGTATTTTATCAGGACAGAATATGTGCTCACTATTGAAATGAATTGTCCATATTCTTACCATCACTAGCATTTTGTGGTGTTTTCTGATAGTCATTTTCCCAAATAGATATATGTATGTATTTATATATGTGTGCTTAGATCCAACTGTATTTGCCATTTTTGCATGCTTCCTTTGAACAGTTTTCCCATGCGCTTATTATGTAATAAACATTATTTTTGCAAATGCAGACAATGAGAAAGAAGCACCGACAGTCCCACCATGAAGACAGTATTTTAATTTAATTCTTCAGCTCTACTATCCTGCTTTAATATGTGCAATCATATCTGCATGGATAAGTCTTGATATGGCCAAAGTTATATTGGTGATATTTTGCCTGCCAGGCAACTCTGTCTGCATCCCAAATCCAACAGGATAAAGTCCCTGAAATAGTCAACCAGCTTTTCCTGCCATACTCAGATTATTTCTGAGGTTGATCTGTAAACGGTTTCCAAGGAAGCACAGGTTCATTCTGGTTAGCTACAGCCTACTTTTGTCTAGCTTAGTATTTATCCCTTGACTGTGAAAATCTTTCTGTCTTGCTGCCACCCAGGTGACACTTCTGTCCCTAAATTCCTAATACATTATACTCTGTGCAATCCCGGATTTGTCTGCCTATCTGTTCAGTCTCTCAGCACCTTCAGCCTTTGG
>NW_022911937.1:0-225 GCF_012274545.1 Fukomys damarensis | reverse complement strand
AGGGGAGCCAGGGTGGTGCCCGCAGGCTGCTCCCAGCCCTGCTTCCTTGCCCACAACTGCCGTGCAGAGCTAGAGGGAGAGTAGCGTGACAGAGGGGACAACGTGGACCCGCCCTCGGCTTGAGCGGAGGTGCAGGCCACCCATCTGGGTCCTTTCCACTCGTGACAGGACATCCTCCTGCGAACCTCCAAGACAGCAGCTGCCCGCGCAGGGAAAGCAGCAAGG
>NW_022911936.1:0-633 GCF_012274545.1 Fukomys damarensis | reverse complement strand
AAACAAACTTACTAGATGTCTACAGAGTATTCCAACCAACAAAATCAGAATATACATCCTTTTTGACTGCACATGGGTCATTCACTAAAATAAACCACATGATTGCTCATAGAGGATGCTTAAGTAAATGCAAAGGAATTGGAGTTATCCCCTGTATATTATCAGGCAATAGTGAAATTAAACTGGAGATCAATAGCCTAAGAAACATCAAGAACTTCACAAACATGTGGAAATTAAATAACACCCCATTGAACACCCATTGGGTCACACAGGAAATTAAAGAAAAATTAGACAGTTTCTACAAATAAACGATAATGCCAACACAACATATAGGAATCTATGGAACACAATGAAAGCAGTTATATGAGAGAAATTCATACTACTAAATGCCCATACTAGGAAAATACAGCAAGATCAAATAAACAACCTAATTCTGAACCTTAAATTTCTAGAAAAAGAAGAGCAAGACAAACCTAAAGCTCATACAAGGGAGGAAATTACAAAGATCAGAGCAAAAATCAGTGCAATGGAAAACAAAAAAACTATACAAAAAAATCAACAAAATGAAGAGTTAGTTTTTCAAAAGATTAAATAAAATCAATAAAACCTTACCCAACCTTATCAAAAAAAAAA
>NW_022911935.1:0-485 GCF_012274545.1 Fukomys damarensis | reverse complement strand
CGACAAAGCATTCTCAAATTAGGCACATAATAGACAAAATATATGATTGAAATTAGAACATTGTCCTAGCCTGCAGGTTTTAGTTGTGGGAGCAGAATTTGGATGCGAGTTACTTTGACCTCAGCACATAGGCTTCAGCCAGACTCACTTCTACACACAAACCAACTGTGGGGTTCACTCTTCACAGCCTGCTTTGGGCATAATCAATATTACAGTCCTCTGCAATTGTCCTGTTCCTTCTCATCTCTCACTTACTGACTTTTACTTATAGTGAAATTTATACAGCAGGGGTAATTTGATCACATAAAAAATTGAAGAAGGAGCTTGTATCAGTTCGTTTGTTTGTTCTTTTTAGCTCAGGGGGATCCACACATAATTCAAGGACATGAAGTTCAGTATAAATTGTTCCTTCTCTAGGTGAACATGTGTTTGTAGGTAGAAGGAAGAGAAAGCAAATATGACTATTAAAGCCCTGGTAGAACCTA
>NW_022911934.1:0-894 GCF_012274545.1 Fukomys damarensis | reverse complement strand
ATGCATTAAACTAAAATCAAAATAAATCGAAGATCTAAATATTAAAACAGAAACCCAAATTGCTGGGAGGAAAAAAATAGATAAAACCCTTGAAGACACAAGTACAGGCCAGATCTTTCTGAACAGAACCCCTATTGCACAAGAAATAACATCGATCAAAAAACCAAGATTAGAGGTTCCATTTGACCCAGCCATCCCTCTGCTGAGTACCTTTCCAAAAGAATTAAAAGAATCATATCACAGTGATATATGCACACCTATGTTTATAGTGGCACAGTTTGTAATAGCTAAACTTGGAAACAGCCTGTTAGCCCATCAGTTGGAGACTGGATAAAGAAGATGTGATTTTTCTATAAAATGGAACACTACTCAGTCATAAAGAATGAGAAATTAGAGTCATTCATAGGAAAATGGATGCATATCGAGGTTGTACTCTTAAGTGAAATAAATAAGTCACACGTGTAAATACCAAATAGTTTCTCTGGTGTGAAAAACTATCATTGTAAAAAAGATTCTAACGGTATAATTGACAAGTGAAATAGGAAGAAAAGGGCTAAAGGTGTAGGGAAAGTGGGAAGGGTAGGGGAAGGGATATAAGGGAAAAGAAAAAATATGAGTTATGAGAAATGGAAATAAAGTTTTTGTAAATAGGGAAGGGAGGAGGGTGTGAAGGGAGGGCAGGGATAAGAGGAAAAATGAGAACCAAGACCTGTCATGTAAAGGTACAAGAGACCAATGATGAATGTAACTGTATTGTATACCTAATATGTACCAATAAACTCAATGAGAAAAAAAATAAATAACATGGAAAATCAACAATGAGATTGTATCAGATTCAAAATCTACAAAGCAAAGGAAAAAACCAACAAAGTGAAGAGACAACCTACAAAATGG
>NW_022911933.1:0-235 GCF_012274545.1 Fukomys damarensis | reverse complement strand
ATTTTATTGAACTTTTCATATTACACAAATTGCTACCCCAAACATTTAAAATCCTAGTGAGACCAAAACAAGAACAAAAAGACATCAGACAAACACCTCCTCTCACTGAGGCAATATCAAATAAGATTCATTGTCAAATCATAAGTTTTTGTAACTATACTATACAACTTGGTACCACAGTAATGATACTCAGTGACTCAAAATGTGAGACATTACACATTCAGAGAAAGGGAAG
>NW_022911932.1:0-469 GCF_012274545.1 Fukomys damarensis | reverse complement strand
GGGCGGAGTTGGGATTGGCCAACACATCCATGTGGAGGAGGGGTCACATCTGAGAGACTCAGAGACAGTCAACTAGACACAGTGACTGGAGGACGGAGGGGCATTCACCCTGGTACAAATATCATTTTGAAAGAAGAAACTTGCAGATCAAACAAAATATAGGCATAGAGATCTAAAGGGGAAGTGGCCAGTAGGACTAGTCCACAGGGCTTCCAGCCTCACCTGATCTTAGCTCTTTCTGGCTAAGACCATGAGCCTCAAGCCTGATTCGTCCGTATTTACTGCTAATACAACATAGCAAGGGGCGTAAAGGCAGATGTAGGGAATAGGGCACGAATGAGCCAGGCTTGTGAAAAGGGAGGAACAGCTCATTCTTGAGAAGGACAATTTAGTTAAGTTTCCTGTGGTATCTTTAGCTATAGTTTGACCTGGGAGAATGGCTGCACAGTCACAAGTCCTCACCTGCAGT
>NW_022911931.1:0-203 GCF_012274545.1 Fukomys damarensis | reverse complement strand
CACAGACACACAGACGCACAGACAGACACACAGACTCTTTGGTTCCTCCAAGAGCTCCTGAAGCGCAGCATCACCCAGCAAAGTGAGGCCAGAATACCACACCAGTGCAGCAGGATACCTTAGGGACCTTGGGCCAGGGACTCAGGACTTGGCCTCTGCTCCTCATTGCATAAGGCAGGGTAGGCCCCGGCTGGGTCCTATGA
>NW_022911930.1:0-272 GCF_012274545.1 Fukomys damarensis | reverse complement strand
CAGGGCACCTGCTGCTCTGAACATGTGGGCCTCCTGCCTAGTCTGTGCAGTGTCCAGCCCCACCGGCTCCCCATCCACAATGGCACAGGCAGTCCCAGGCAGCCCTGAGAGGCTCACAGAAGGCTTCAAGTGAGGGAGTCCTTATTTAGTGGGGTGGCACCTCTCTGTCTTCTTAGGGAAGCCTGACACAATGTCTCTCTGGCCCTCTCCACTGGCCGGTCAGCTCCATGAGCACAGCGATTGGTCTGTGCTGGGTCCTTGGACTCGAGGGC
>NW_022911929.1:0-209 GCF_012274545.1 Fukomys damarensis | reverse complement strand
GCACTCAGTGGCCTCTTTAGATGAATGGAAGGTGGCTACTGCTGAACTTGGAGCTGGGCCTAGACATCTCCCACAGGTTTTCTGGTTTTACAGGCATGCGGAATGCAAAAGTTCTTGGGTAAAGGAGCCTTTCCCCCAGATCTTGGAGGAAAGCCTGAGAGGTCTGGCAGCGTGTGTGTCCCGGAGAGGGCAGTGCATGAAGCTGTGAA
>NW_022911928.1:0-303 GCF_012274545.1 Fukomys damarensis | reverse complement strand
GTAGTACAACTATAGTCCTTTTTGTTTGTAGGTCTCTGCCGGGCAGAGATTGAAACACTGTTGGAAGCCACTTTTTGCAGAGAAGCCCTTCAAGCCTAAGGGAGTGCCTAGCAGCTCTGAGTGCACAGAAGCCTCCAGAACTCTGTATACTTGGGGATAGCTTCAGTTTGACGTTAGAACACAAACGCACTTTGCCCAGGGCTTCTGCGGTTTAAAGTGCAGTTGTCCCCGGAAACAGCATCTCTCACCACTTAGCCGTTTAAAGCGAAAGCGGTCAGTTTCATGACTGTGAAGTACTCCACA
>NW_022911927.1:0-450 GCF_012274545.1 Fukomys damarensis | reverse complement strand
AATAATTTTACTTGATCCTTTCTAGTTTGGATATTTTAAATTTCTTTTTCCTGTCTAATTGTCGTGCTTAGAACCTCCAGTGAAAGAGAAACATTGAGAGCTGATAACTTTTCCCATGGAATCAAAACAAATGAAAGGGATTTAAAAAAATTTTTTAGACAGCTTTAAACAATTGGGGAAAAGTCTCTTGTATTCCTGATTTATTGAGCAACTGCATCTTCTGATGAAAGGTTGTATGATTTTGTCAGTGTTTTTCTGTGCCTATAAAGAGAATGATGTGGTTTTTGTGCCTATTCTATTAAATTGTTATATTTTATTTATTGATTGATTTTCAGATGTTAAACCCACCTTGCATTCTGGGGTCAAATCCCACTTAGTCATGGTACATAATCCTTTCTATATGATCTTGGATTTGGGTTGCTAAAACTTTGTTGAAGACTTTTACATCTG
>NW_022911926.1:0-216 GCF_012274545.1 Fukomys damarensis | reverse complement strand
GTTACTATTCCTCCCTGGGAAGCGTCATGCGAGAACAGCGGGCCAGCAGCTCCTCTGTCCTGTGCCACCTTCCATCAGTCGGGGGCAGGCTCGGGCTTGCTCCTCTGCCCCCCACTAGGCCTCAGCTTGGAATCTGCAGATTCTCCAGGTGGAGCCCAGCATCTCTCCAGAGGGGCCCCAGCAGCCACACCCTCCTCTAACCCATGCTGAGATGGT
>NW_022911925.1:0-284 GCF_012274545.1 Fukomys damarensis | reverse complement strand
AAAAGAATTAATGACTTGAAACAAGATTAATATAAGAAGACATAATTTTGTCATTGATCTGAATATTTCTGTAATATAGTATTTTTAAAATACTTCCGTTATTTCATTAGTTTTAAAACTTAAGCTTTCAAGCAGAGTTGTTGCACATTGGGCATCTAAAAAATTGAAATTTATGTTTACAAAAAGTAACTTAAATTAAAAAAATAATTTTTAAAATCCTGTGTTTTGAATAAAACAACCATTATAATAAATGTTACACAAGATTTAAATAAGGTAGCTTACTT
>NW_022911924.1:0-311 GCF_012274545.1 Fukomys damarensis | reverse complement strand
TTGGGGTTAGTTCTGCAATTTTTAAGTTTTTAATTAATTACATATTTTTATTAGTCCATGTTTACAGTCCATAAGGATTATATTCATCATGGCGAATGTGTACATGTGTATAAAGTCTCTGTGGTTATAAAGTGGAAGAAGAAAGATGCCTGCACTTAAAAACAACATAGAAAAAAAAACCCAAAACAAAAAACAAGAAACAGCCAGGCGTGGTGGCGCATGCCTGTAATCCCAACACTGGGAGGCTAAGGCAGGAGGATTGCATTGAGTTGGAGACCAGCCTGGGCTACATAGTGAGTTCCAGGTCAGTC
>NW_022911923.1:0-236 GCF_012274545.1 Fukomys damarensis | reverse complement strand
TCAATATTATGAAAATGTAAGGCCGCCTTCAATGGCAGCAGCTCATACTAAGGATTCACAAAAAATTCAGTTGGAAGACAGGATGGAAAAAATAGAAAAATGATGGAAAAAATAGTGTCTCAACAAAAGGAAGCTCAGTGAACTAGTCATAAACCTCCTAAAAACATGCCTACCCCAGTGGCAGATCTTAATCCTTCCCCTTGTGACAATCAGTTAGAAAAGGAACCTTCTTTGAT
>NW_022911922.1:0-1037 GCF_012274545.1 Fukomys damarensis | reverse complement strand
CAGGGGAGTGGGGAAAAAAAAAGAACCAAGATGGATTATAGAAAGGTGCAAATTTCCAGTGATGTGTAAATGTAATGTACACCTTAAATGCACCAATGAAATTTTAAAAAAGAAACTGTGATAGAATGGACAGATGCCAATGATGATACACAAAAAATTATGAAGCAGAGAAACAAGAAAGAAAGAGACAGAGACAATCACAATGAAACAGATTTTATTGGAGCTCTTCATACCATGATTAGAGTTGTAGTTAACTGTACATGATAAGTATTTTAGCATCGGCTTTGTGCAAATGCTCTGTAAACTAGAAGCAGCAGTCATTTTCCCCATATTTTTGGATTTTATTCCTATGTGGCTCTAAAGTGGATAATAAATGTGAAGAAAGTCAACATCAGATTCCACTGTGTGATTTCACTGCCTATTAGAGTCTACTTTTGATGTTCTGGCTTCCTGAACATTACTGAGACATGGCACACTTGCATCGCACAGAAGAGAGAATCCATTCTTGCTTCTTTGGAAGTGCTACCTACACTTCCTACTTTCCTTTTCCTCCACTTGCTTTATTCTTGCAGTTCACATCCTTCCCCCCTTCACACCCAAGAGCAAGCCACTGTGATGTGCTCTGTGTGTATCTTTCCCTTATATGGACAAGTTTGTATTTTGGTTAGATTAAATAGCATTATGTAATTAGCACTTTGGCTTTGTCTCCCAAATGTATCCACTTTGCTTTGTGCACATCAAACCCCTCTTTGTGTTTACTGTATTATAATCAGCCAGTTTACCAGGGATGTTCACTCTAGTCTCTACCAAATTGCTTCCCCACAAATAATACTGCCAGGGTTATCTGGATATAACCACTTCGAAATTTTTATGTATCATCATGAACATCCGATTGTTCTCTAGGATGACTGAAACAGTCTATGTGCTTACCAGTAGGGCCTTCACAACCCTGGGCATCATCAAATTTTCTAATTTTTCCTGTGAGGTGACATGTAATAATTCCATTAGTTTGTATTTATCTAACTACAAAATAAATT
>NW_022911921.1:0-249 GCF_012274545.1 Fukomys damarensis | reverse complement strand
CTCCCGTGCCTCTGGCCCATTCATATACATAAGCCCTTAGCTTCTGAGAGCTCTGCAGGGGGAGATCTGGTCAGTGAGATCTTAGTGCTTTTAAAGTTTTGAGATAGGGCCAGGGATTTAGCTCAATGGTTCTGGCGCCTGCTTTATAAGCACAAGGACCAGAGTTTGAACCCTGGTACCAAAAATAAAATAAAATAAATACATAAAGTTTTGAGATAATTCAATTAATGGCTAGACTTCTCCCCACTC
>NW_022911920.1:0-281 GCF_012274545.1 Fukomys damarensis | reverse complement strand
TGTTGTGACTTAGCCTTTTTCATTCCTGATTGCATGGATCTGAGCCTTTTCTTTCCTTCTTTTTTTGATAAGATTTGCTAAGGGTTTATTGATTTTATTTATTCTTTCAAAACACCAACTCTTTGATTCAATTATTTTTTGTATCATTTTTGTAGTTTCCATTGCATTGATTTCTGCTCTGATCTTTATAATTTTCTCTCTTGTTTGAGCTTCAGGGGTTTTTTGCTCTTGTTTTTCTAGTAGTCTAAGATTCATCATTAGGTTGTTTATTTGAGCTTGCT
>NW_022911919.1:0-309 GCF_012274545.1 Fukomys damarensis | reverse complement strand
GAGGCACAGGATTCCCAATTTGTCTCAATCCATATTTCATTTCAACAGTTTTATGTCACTGTGTTCATTGCCCATCTAATGAAAAGGCAGGAAATGAGAGACATGGCATATGTGGTACAGTAGTGTGGAAAGTGATGTAAGGAAGAAGCAGGAAAATGAGGAGCATGGATGGGAATAAGATGAAACCAGGTCATGCAGGACTTTTGGCTGTGAGGAAAGATGAGAGTTCACTGGGCAACTGTTTACGCAGGGGCTCAAGGGGCACAGAAGAATACCCGCTGGGCTTGTTGGAGTAAACGTGATGCTGCC
>NW_022911918.1:0-220 GCF_012274545.1 Fukomys damarensis | reverse complement strand
GTATTGTGATGATGTTTTCAAGTGTGGGCTGAATAGAGAATGTGTATGTAGAAAGCCATAGAGATTCCTGAGCTAAATAAAAACTGAAGTTGAGAGATACCTTCCTTGTGTTTTAGTTTTTTTTTTCTTTAATATAAAGGTTAAAGGTATGAAGCCTTTAGGAAACCTTGTGTGCTTAAACAATGACCAGAGGACATTGTGAAAACAGGAAATTATGGCC
>NW_022911917.1:0-304 GCF_012274545.1 Fukomys damarensis | reverse complement strand
TAAATAGCATTTCACCTCTCCAACCACATTTCTCACCACCGTCAAAGCACATACTTCATAGATATAGAACTTCTTTTAGTCCTCATGCCATGCTCTCTTGTGCCTCTGTACACAGCTGTGGACTTCTCTGAAATGTCCTTTTTCCTAGTTTATTTGGTCTGGACTCAGTCCTTGGGACCCCTAAGTAGAGATTAGCTTTTTCTGTACTGTATTTCTCAGTACATTGACGCATTTTACATCCTACACTTATAAAAACTGCACTTTAATAATTTATGTATATATCCATCTACCATCCCATAATATC
>NW_022911916.1:0-341 GCF_012274545.1 Fukomys damarensis | reverse complement strand
AGACTCTGCAAATAGGAGAAACTCATACCAAGATTAAATAACTGCTCTGTTCAGATTATTATTATTTTTTTGCTAACTCTGCAGCAATGGAAGGGATTTAATGTAGTCATTGGCTACCAAGTACCGAGTTATAACAAATAGTGCTATATTAGAGGTGCAGCATTACTGTTGAGAGACTTTGCATTCCATGGAAGCAGTTGGTAAATCATTTGGAAATTAGCAATCTGTGGTGGGTACATGTGTAGCCTCCATCTTGGTCACCATGGCCATAGTCCATGGGCTGATGAAGGTTGGTTAATGTCAACTGGCAGGGCCAAGTGGTATTCAGTGCTGCTTGCTTT
>NW_022911915.1:0-716 GCF_012274545.1 Fukomys damarensis | reverse complement strand
TCTTTAATTAGTGATCTCAATCAATGTTCCCTGACTTCTCTCACTTCATGGTTGTACAACTTCCATCCTGGTTGGAAACACTTTACTTAGCAGAGTAAGACGACTGGACCGTCAGACAGCTCAGGAGTGTGCTGACAGAAGGATAACTCATTGAGGGCTGGGAGTATGGTTGAAAACTACTATAATGAAAAGCAGTGTTTCCTAGGGAACCTCAAAATATGGGGCTAAATATTAATAATGGCTATTCATATGAGAGATTTCACTGTGCCTAGCTCTTTCCTAAGAACCATGTCATTTATACCTTACGACAATCACACAAAACAAGTAAAATATCATTTCCACTTGATGGCTGAGAAAGCTGGTGATTAGAGAGGTTCGATGCTTGCTCTGAGTCACGTGAATCTCTCATTTAACTTGTACTCATGCCCCTGTTCTTAGAAGCCTTCTTTACTCAGCAGAGTTAAGTATACTTGAGGGCATTATCTACATTTTTACTTGAAATTTTTGACCCTAAAATATTTATATCTCTTTTCTATCTGGCTTTCAGGTCTTTTTTTCTGATAGTTCTAGAGATTGAATGCAGAACCTTCACACTGAGTCATTATTCCTAACCTTTTTCTATTTTGAGATGGGGTCTTGCTAAGTCAGTAAACCGTCCACACTAGGCTCAAATTTGTGATCCTTCTGCCTTAGACGGCCAGAGTGCTGGGATTACA
>NW_022911914.1:2057-2292 GCF_012274545.1 Fukomys damarensis | reverse complement strand
GTATCTCTGTGGATGTTCAGATAGAGGGTGAGCTACAGGTTTGGGATGATGTCACCAAGGACACCTGTCTGAATCTCTCATGTCCTCCACACCATTTTTTTTTCCCTTGTTCTGGGTAAGCTTGCTCTGTACTTAGCTGGGCTGGAACTTGCAGTCCTCCTGCCTAAGCCTCCAAGAATGCTGGGATTAGAGGAAGGTGTCACCATTCTAGGCTCAGTCAACACATTCTCTAGCA
>NW_022911914.1:0-848 GCF_012274545.1 Fukomys damarensis | reverse complement strand
ATATTACTCAGCCATAAAGAGCGAGAGAATAGATTCATTCATAGGAAAATGGATACATATTGAAGATATACTCCTAAGTGAAATAAATAAGTCCCACATGTGTAAATACCAAATAGTTTCCCTGGTGTGAATATTCTGCAACAATGCATAAGATTCTAATAAGATTATTGACATTTAGAAATGGGAGGAAAGGAGCTAAAGGTGTAGGGAAGGTGTGATACGTAGGGGAAGAACAAAAAGGGAAAAGAAAAAAATGTGAGAGAATGAAAAGATGAAAATAAAGTGTTTGTAGATGGGGAGGGGAGGAGGGGGTGAAGGGAGAGCAGAGGTAAGGGGAAAAAAATGAGAATCAAGACTTGCCATGTAAAGGTACATGATCCCAACAATGAATGTAACTGTACTGTATCCCTAAATGTACCAATAAACTCAATTAAAAAAAAATCTACAAATTCAAAACTACAGAGTTCAATCGCTAGCACAATTATAAATAACCACAGAGATGAAAATTCCTCCTGGTGAAAGAAATGGAGCAGAGTGGATTAGAGACATCCACGAACATGTGGAGCCAGGTAACACTTCCTAGCCTCTCCTTAGAGTACAAACATGTATCACAGTGTCTCACTGTTAAGTTGGTACCTGCTTTCACAGAAATAGAAATTAAAAGGAAAGCACAATTTGACAGAATAAAGCTTTCATTGCAAGGCTAGAGGCAAGCCAGGAAAGGACTCCCGCTTATGTGGCTGGGGGAGGCTCACTGACAGTGTCCAGATTGGTCCCATGGCAATGATGGGAGGCAGCTTCCAAGGAGTAGCTGGGGGGCTGGAGTCCAGTTGATCATTATCTCAGAC
>NW_022911913.1:0-375 GCF_012274545.1 Fukomys damarensis | reverse complement strand
GAATGACCCATGTGCAGTTGAAAAGAATGTATATTCTGATTTTGTGGGGTGGAACACTCTATATGCATCTGTTAAGGCCATGTGTTCAAAAGCTTGGTTCAGTTCTAGTATTTCGTTGTTGATTTTCTGACTAGATGATCTGCCTATTTGTGATAGTGGGGTATTTAGATCCCCCACTACAATTGTATTAGTGCTTATTTTTTGTTTTTCATGTTACTTTTATAGTTTTATATCATTGGAGGCATTAATATTTGGTGCATATATGTTTATGATTGTCATCTCTTCCGCTTGAATTCTTCCTTTTGCAAGGACGTAGTGGCCTTCTTTGTCTCTCTTAATCAGTTTTGGTTTGAAATTTACTTTGTCTGCAAATAA
>NW_022911912.1:0-223 GCF_012274545.1 Fukomys damarensis | reverse complement strand
TAACTGTATTGTATACCTAGATTATACCAATAAACTCAATTAAAAGGAAAAAAAATTTTTTTACATAAAAAAAGATTTAGAAGGTGGGTGAGGAGGTAGAACCCAGTGGTCAAGCGCTTGATTAGCATGGACAGTCCCTGGGTTTGATCTTCAACACTGAAAAAAAAAAAAGATTTAGGGGCTGGGGATTTAGCTCACTGGTGCTTCTGCCTGCCTCGCAAGC
>NW_022911911.1:0-229 GCF_012274545.1 Fukomys damarensis | reverse complement strand
GATTACCGTTACTCAGTGATTACCATGACAGCATCTTGTCCAAATTTCCTGCATAGCACTGTGCCTATATTCCTGATTTTTTATGGTTCTCTCACTCTTAAAACATGAAATGAGAATTTTTTTCATGTCTAATGCCTGACACAGAGAAAATGCTAAAGAATATTCATTATCCATTGAGTAAGTGAACAAATAGAATAACAGTAACAACCAAGAGTATAATGACAAAAAT
>NW_022911910.1:0-226 GCF_012274545.1 Fukomys damarensis | reverse complement strand
ATTCCAGTCCTACCCATCTCATGGGGACATTGAGGGAACACGACACATTGAACAGAACAATGTTCTTGGCTCAATGGGTGGAATAAACAGAAGTACCATAAGACTGCCTGGCTTACCCTGCCTAATGTCCCTGAATGGGATATACTCCTAAGGGAAATAAATTAATCACACATGTGCAAATACCGAATAGTTTCTCTGCTGTGAATAAACTATACTAGTACACAAA
>NW_022911909.1:0-615 GCF_012274545.1 Fukomys damarensis | reverse complement strand
TAGATTGTTAAAGCATGCGGTATGGGCTGTGACATGGTTTTCTTTGGAAAAATGAGATGTTTATATAATGCAAACTGTAAAAGTGGATGTTGTGGGTAATGATTATCAAATTTCCCATTATAAGCATATTTTAAAATGGCCCAAGAATCTATACAAGAACAAAGCACCTTAAGTTGCTCCTGGGTATAAGGCAATATGATTTTTTTTGGATAATCTCCAAAATGCATTGCTGCTGCTTGTAATCCTTTTATTATGATTTGAGTAACGGCTTCAGGATAATAAGATAATACCTTATTTGATGATGTATTTTGATGCACCCAAAGTAAAGGTCTATTTTGCCACAGAACTGTTGTGGGATATTGATTAGTGGAGATAACACATAAACTAAATCTTTTATTTGGATTAATCCTCACTAATTGAGCTCTTGTAATTGTATCTTTTACCTTTTTCAGGGCTTTTCGTGCTGAATCTGTTAATTCCCTATGAGAGGTTATATTTGAGTTCCCTTTTAAAATATTAAAAAGAGGTTGTAATTCTTTTGTGGATAACTTTAAAAATGGATGAACCCAATTTATATCTCCCAATAATTTTTGAAAATCATTCAAGGTGGATAAT
>NW_022911908.1:0-246 GCF_012274545.1 Fukomys damarensis | reverse complement strand
TACTATAGTCTTCCTCTTATCTCAGTTTCACTTTCAGCAGTCTCAGTTACCTATGGTCAACTGTAGTATTAAGTGAAAAATTTCTGAAAAAAAATTAGGTTTTAAATCAGTCCCATTTTGATAAGGATATAAATCATTCCTTTGTCCAGTGTATCCATACTGTATGCATTACCCACCCATTACTCACTTAGCTGCTGTTTCTGTTATCAGATCAGTAGTTGTGATATCACAGTACATGTGTTTATG
>NW_022911907.1:0-257 GCF_012274545.1 Fukomys damarensis | reverse complement strand
GAGCCTTTAAATGAACTGACCTGGGCAAAGAGATGTAAGGTAACTCTGTATTAGGCAGGCAGATGCAAGGGGAGTATTCGAGATGAATGTTTGAAACGCACAGAGAACACGGTATGCAGTGATCTGTAATACTAGAGAGTGCAGCTGTAGTACCAGCCTCGTCTTTCTCCCAGGGGTATAGGCATGGGAGGAAATTCCATTCAGAAAGCACCAGTGGATGCTGTGGGGAGTCACAGAGCATTCCCCAAACCAAGCAG
>NW_022911906.1:0-206 GCF_012274545.1 Fukomys damarensis | reverse complement strand
GTGTAATAAATACATAGTCTTCATTTCACCATTCTCTTTACTTTTCCATATGTTTGAATTTTTTTCATAATCAAAAGAAAAAAGCAGGTCCTTAAATAAAAGCGCAGAAGTTGGCAAACTACTTATTGCTTTACCTCTTCCCTAGAACTAACTTGTGTATTGTTCCTTTCTTTTTTTGTGTGTGAGTATTGTTTTCAAAAGAGTGA
>NW_022911905.1:0-212 GCF_012274545.1 Fukomys damarensis | reverse complement strand
TGCCATCTGTTCTGCACACATACATACGTACTCGCCAACAGTTCCTCGGGGTGGGGCAGCAACCGGGAGAAAGGGCCAAACTGTAACCAGGACAGGCTGGGGCCACAGGCATCCGCTGAGCCAGACAGGCACAAGTTCCAGAGGAACACTTCCATCACGCTGGAGACAGCCACAGTGCCGCCTTCAGGCTTCTGCACACACAGTCACACTCG
>NW_022911904.1:0-1558 GCF_012274545.1 Fukomys damarensis | reverse complement strand
AAAAAAAAAAAAATGCATTTTGGGGCATAGCACAACTTTTGTAACAATGTCTTCCTGTTCTGTGTTGTAATTGCTTTGTTGAGCCTGCATCTCATGGATTGCCTTGGCCTTTGGCCCGACTGTGTCTGCTTTCACAGGGAAGAACTGTTGAGGTGGTCCTGCTCATCACAATTTGCCTGGGTGTGCAGGGCAGTGGGCCTCAGCCTGTCACATTGCTGTTCGAGCAGTGTCCTTCCCGGTGTTCATAGGAGTGGAGTTGCACTGCCCCGGCCTTTTGTCCTGTCAGTCACGGCGTGTGTCTTCACGGCTCATCCTTGTGAAGCAGCTGACTCCGTTGGTGGTTTACTCACTGCCTCTGCTGCCTCTTGGCAGTGGACCATGGGTGCAAGCTGAGGACCCTGTCATCCTCCAGGAGGCGCTGCTCTCGCTGCTGCCAGGGTTCATGTTTGTAGACAGGCTTTGCTTATTGTGACTGGAGCTTCTTTGACCTTTCTGGGGATCCAATGACTTCCTGTTTTTTTGTTTGAAGCCCCCGGGGACCCTCTAAGGCCAGAGAAACAGCCAGAATGATCTTCTTTGCAGCGCCCAAGTCACATCCAACAGTTATGAAGTGGTCTTGTCAAAAGGTGTGTTGGGGGAGACTGAGTCTGTTTGCAAGCCAAATAAATGTGGCCTTTTCTTTTCTTTTCATTTTCTTCTCCCCACTTCCTCTTGGGGACGTCCTTTGTTCTTCAGTGCCAGTGGCTCTGAGAGTGGAGGATCCGCCTGGGGCCTTACCACTCACTCCTGCAGCTTGCTGTGTGCATTTGGGTAACTGGGTTGTGGTTTTGAAGTGCTAAGTACCTCAGGGGAGTGGTGGTGCACTTGAACATTTTGCTAAGTATCCAGATGAACCCTGTAGGGACTGTTTCCATAATTTGTATTAAACCCATATAAAGTATATTAATGATACTAGCTAATTTGCCTGCATTAGATTATTAACTCCATTACTGCTGTTTAATAGAGGCAAGCTTCGCCATGGCCATTCCAGGTAGCTGAGAGAGCCCGTTGGGTCTCTTGCTTATTTATTTATTTATTGGTACCAGGGATCGAACTCAGTTCCTTGCGCTTGCCAGGCAAGCGGCAGAACCACTGAGCTAAATCCCCAGCCCCAGTCTCATATATTTAAACTGAGCTAAGCATGGAAGAACTCTTTCTGCCTTGTGCCTGTGTGTTAAGTTTGGAGATAGCTTGTGCCCTGTCAGTTGGAAATCAAATCAGCTCTGCCAGCTTTGTAGGCCAGGTGCCCTTTCTTTCCTTTCCTTTCCTTTCCAGTAGAGGCTCTTCCTTGCGTGCTGCCCAGGTAGAGCAGACCCGGCCCACCCTTGTGACGAGGCTTGCACGGTACCCTAAGGGTCAGCCTTCTCGGAGACCAGCAGCAGTTACTTCTCAGCTGGGTCTCACTGTCCCTCAGATGTGGGTGGGGACAGCAGGAAGCCATCTCCTGTGGCCTTGGCACCAGCACTGCCCTTACCGCCCTGGCTTCCAGGTGCTCATGCTGAAAGGTGCTGCCCTTGGG
>NW_022911903.1:0-572 GCF_012274545.1 Fukomys damarensis | reverse complement strand
ATCTATTTATTTTATTATCTAATTATACCAAGCGGTATATTTTGTTTAGCATGTACTGTTTATCAGAGCCTGCACTAAACGTTTGATTCCCCAAATCACTCAGAGAAAAGCACACAAGCTTATATAGCAAAAGTCTTACATGGCACAGATTTCATAAGGAAATCACAGAACAAATATTTAGAGTTAGAGGTAAACAATTGCATACCGAATCAGAAAAGATAGTGAATTATGATGTGTGCTGATACACAGGGCTTTGTCACAGGCAGATAATTTGGTTGGAAAGTAGTTAGAATGTAACAGATAATTGCACATGGTTTCTTTGTACATAGATTTTTCTTCATTGTCAACTCCCCTTCCTCAGTGGTAGAAAGAATACTTTCCTTCTTGGATAAGAAAGACAACTTCCACCTTTGACCTACTTTGTTGTCTCCCGCCCCCCCATTAAGTTTACTGGTACATTTAGAGCAAACAATACAGTTACACTTATCATTAGGATCTTGTACCTTTACATGACTTTGTTCTTATTTTTCCCCATTCCCCTGCCCTCCCTTCACCCCCTCCACTCCTCCCTA
>NW_022911902.1:0-266 GCF_012274545.1 Fukomys damarensis | reverse complement strand
TTAAAGGTGACGCATCATTACAGCAAGAAACGGCTTTCTGTGTGGTTTTTCTCTGGTTTCGAGTAGGTCGGGCCTTTTAAAGCGGCATCACCCAGGCCTTCCGGACAATTGCCCCGCCCCTGCCTGTAGGAATGGGCGGTGCGGCCCCTAACCCGGAACTGACGTCACGCGTCGTCGACGACGCCGAGGCGCGTCCCGGAACTAGCGACTCGAGGCGTTTGAGCCAGTGAGTGAAAGCGGTGCGGACCTCCGGCTGCCGACGCGGC
>NW_022911901.1:0-222 GCF_012274545.1 Fukomys damarensis | reverse complement strand
AGGCCTGAGGCCACCACACTAACTGCAGGAGGCTGGCCGGTGTAGCTCCACCCTGCTCTAGCCACACATGGTCCCTACATCCTGCTCCAAGTCCAGGGCCTTCGAGTGGTGAGCTGTCCTCTCCAGCAGGTCCACAGGGCTTTTTGCCTGCAACAAGATTTGAGAGAAAAAGTCAATGAGGTTGGGGAACAGCATTAAGAATGAACTAAGAAAGGATTCTCT
>NW_022911900.1:0-442 GCF_012274545.1 Fukomys damarensis | reverse complement strand
AATGTGTGTGATCCATTTATTTCACTTAAGAGGATGGCCTCAAGGTCCGTCCATGGAGCTATGTCTGAAGCTCTTCATTCTTTATAGCAGAGTAGTATTACATTATATTAAAAAAAATCCACATCTTTATCCATTCATTAGGTGACAGCTTTGGGACATATCCAAGATTTAGCTCTTACGAACTGTGCTGCTATAAACATGGGTGAGCACATATCACTGTGGTATGGTGCTTTTAATTCTTTTGAGAAGGCACCAAGAAGAGGACTAGCTGGGTCAAAGGGAACCTCTAGTTATACTTTTCAGAGAAATTTCCACACTGATTTCCACAGTGGTTTTACCAGTCTACAGTCCCACCATCATTGGAGAAGAGTTTCTTTTTCCCCACAGCCTTTCCAGCATTTGTTATTGGTTGATTTCTTGAGAACAGCCATTCTTTCTGGAG
>NW_022911899.1:0-530 GCF_012274545.1 Fukomys damarensis | reverse complement strand
GGACATGAAATTTCTTTGGTATGTATGTGTATGTACATGTAACCCTCTGTGAATCTATATAATTATTTTTTCTTTTTCTTTTCCCTTTCACAATTTTTTTCAGTGCTAGGGATTGAACCCAGGGCATTATGCATGCTAGGCGAGCATGCAACCACTGGATCACTGAACTACATCCTCTGTCCCTTTTAAAAATGTTTTAATTGACACATATTAATTGCACATGCTAATGGGGCACAGTGTGGTAGTTCAACATCTATACAGTGCTAATGATCCAATCAGGATAATTAGCTTCTCCCTTTCCTTAAACATTTCTCATTTCTTTGTGTTGAGTATAATTATTTTAGGATAAAATCTTTGTTTTAAATAGGCTACCTTAATGATAAGGGAGAATTTTTACAGTTTTGCTTGGAAATCTTTTCTTCTTTCTAAGAATGCTTAGTCCCAGAACACAGAGCTTTCAGTACAGCATTTACAAAGCTTATACTTGCCTTTCTAGAAACAATCTTCCCATTCTTTGCTTCCATCCCCAG
>NW_022911898.1:0-289 GCF_012274545.1 Fukomys damarensis | reverse complement strand
TGACATGGATAATGGTAATATGTCTTTTAATGTAACAAATATGTTTAATTAAAACATTTAATGCATCTTTTGAGCAACTTCATACATTGCTTGTGTATATTGCCACTTTAAAAATAGTTTGGCAATTTCTTAAAAACTTAAATATAAGTACTCAAATACTATGTGTCCCAGAGGTCACAGTCTAGGTAAAATAAAACACACACACACACACACACAAACACACCACATATATGTATATTTGCATCAAATTGACTTCTCTTTGTCAAAATGTAAATGACTCAAAATTACT
>NW_022911897.1:0-717 GCF_012274545.1 Fukomys damarensis | reverse complement strand
CAAATAAATAAATAGATAAATGTAAATGGCTCCTTCATGTTTTAGGTAAAAATGATATATTCTTTTTGAAGACCTAAATTTCCTGTTTACCAGCTCCACATATAGTAAACATAACATTTTACTGAAGTAACTTATTTAAATGTACTCACTTGGTTTCATTTAATGCCACTGATAAGGCATGTAAAATTTAACTGATGTAAACTAAAAGAAAGTTCAACCATACATCCTGTTCCTTAAGGCATTGCTCATAGAACTGTTCCAAATGAATTGGTGAGATAAAATTTTAGCTCAACCAAATGACAATAACACAATGTATACATATAGAAGGCTTCTCTTTTCCAGTTTCTAAACCCTGGTTTACATCACAAATATATCCAGAGAAAAAAACAAAACAATATATGTACCCCAGTCAAGAGCATCCCCTCTCTCACAATGCACACAAACACATTTGCACATGCATGCACACATACAATGGGAACGTGCCTGCCCATAAAGGGCTGGATGTAAATGAAGATGTTTATATATCCAGACTCACTTCTCTGAAAAAACTAGCGAAGGTTTATCTCCTTAATCTGAAGTACTGAACAGGTAAATCTGTTCATTTGCCACAGGAAGGAGGAACAGGAAGTGAGACTCGAGGGCTCGGCCCAACTCTGGCCCTCCGTGTGCTCCTCCCACCTGCGATCCCTTCTACCACTCTGCTCAGGTTGTCCTTAT
>NW_022911896.1:0-2927 GCF_012274545.1 Fukomys damarensis | reverse complement strand
AGTGTCACCTCTGGTGTTCAGAGGCAGGGCTTTTGGAAGTTGATTGGGTCATGGGAATGAGGCGGAAGGTGACAGGAAGGGGCACTGGGACAATGTTAATGGGCAGGTGCTAGGATTGAGGTGGAAAACATTACTAGTGGGCTGGGATCGGCCAAGAAGGGGTCCATGCACTGACAGATGTATTACCAAAAAGAGCAAGGCCAAATCTTGATTGTGGTCTGGGGATAAACAAAAAAATGGGAGGAAGGAAGGAGGAAAGGAAAGAAGGAAGGAAGAGAGGAAATGTAAATTTTTTAAGTCTATAAAGATGTGATATTTGCAGCAAGAATAGCCCTCCAGGCCTCCTCCTATGTGAGAAATATGGAAACTTCACTGAGCTGCTGGAGCCAAAAACACAAGGTCAATCTAACCAAGAAAATGAAAGGAAAGTGCATACCGCCCTTTTGTCTGTCCACCCAGGGCTACTGTGAGCATTTCACATCAGTGATATTGTGTTTAAAAATACCAGGACTTTGAGAATTTATTAAAATCATCATGAAGGAAACACAAAAAATATCAACTGCCTGAGGTGAAGGGTATATACACTTTTCACTTTCCTTTTATTTTTTTCCAGTGCTACAGCCTGGACCCAGGGCCTCATTCAGGTTATGCAAGCACTCTGCCCCTGTGCTCCATCACCAACCCAGAACAGTATCCAGAGATGCACGTGTGTGTTGTTTAAAATCTCCACAAATCAAGCACAAATTGTGTGGTGTACAGACAGCAAACAAAATAGAATGTAAATAACCTTAAAATGTTTTCACCAGGAAACTACCAGGAAAGGGCACCAAAGTAATAAGTAATGCCAAAACAGATCATCAGAAAGCAGAAATGTGTTTAAAAATGCCAGGAATGAGGTGGCAGTGGACCTCACTGGTAGAGCTCCTGCACAGCATGCATGAAACTCTGGGTTAAATCCCCGGGAAAACATGTTAAACAGTGAAGACTGTGGAGGGGAGAGATGGAGGGAAAGTAAAAGAAGGAAGAAAAATTCAACGCCCCATCATAAACATCATACTGAACCACAAGGATCCTCCAAAACCAAACAACACTGAAAAAGAACGGAGGTGGCCTGCCCTGGCATGGGGTCATAGGCCTATAATCCCAGCTACTCACAAGGGTGAGGCAGGAAGATCCCATGTTCAGGGTCATCCAGTGCACTCAGTAAGACACTGCCTCAAGATTTAAAATAAAATTACATCTCCTGAGACAATCTCCTGTACCAAACAAAACAGAAAGATCTCACATGCACGCGCGTGCACACACACACACACACACACACACGCACGCGCACACACGCATGCACGCAAGCATGCACAATGTTGGGAGAAGCAGCTGACCTTCTCCCATTGGCTGGTTTGAAGTTTCACAATCTATCCAATTGGCTTGATTAAGCAGGACAAGGGGAAGGCTGGAAGGATTCCTATGCAAGTATGTTAAGGAAGGGGAGAGTGGGAAAGGGGGAATTGAAAGTCCTTGGCTATTGATGAGTTATCTTTGGTGGTCAGTCCCAGAATCTAATTGAGCCGAAATTTTCTGTAACTCTGGTATAGGGGGCAGCCTAGGGTGGACTAGAGTTTAAAATGGAGACTCTCTTGTTCATATATTTTATTAAAAAAAAAAAAGACAAAAAAAGACCTTGTTTCATACATGTGGAGCATTTGCATTTCTGGTTTGGGTAGAAAACAAGGAAAGATCAAGTTTCTGTCAGCCAAGAAGTGGAAAACCATTATATAGCAGGACCAGGTGTCAGGTATTTTGTTTTGGGGTTGTTGTATTTCAATATCATCAGACACCATGTCACAGTCACAGTCTGCAGGTTAGGAGGTTGAGGATCCTCTATAGGAAGATGGGAAGAATATATAGCAAGCAGAATTTTTATTATTTCAGTAGTTAGAAGGTATGAACTAAGTTCAGGCACTTTCGTATTTTGGTTAGTTTGTGTCTTTACATTTTTGTTTGTTCTTAATTAATATATGTTTGCAGTAAAACAAATGTTAACATTCATTTAGTGGTGTTGGTCCAGGTAAATAATACATGAAAATCCCTTTCCTTTTCCACCCCTCCCCGCTTCCACTTGTTTGCTTTTTGAGACAGGGTTTTGCTAAATGGATGAGGCTAGTATGGGATTTGCAATTTTCAGGCTGAATAGTCACTAGAAAGGGTTTTTGCCAGTAGACCCAACACAAAGGGCCACAATTTCAAGGCCCTTTATTTGTGTCATGATTTTCATGAACATCAAAAGAACACTAGTTGCCTAGTAACATAAACCTCAGGTACCTATGGATTCAAGAAATTTTGAAATGCAAGAGAACCATCATAGGCACTCATTTACCTAAAAACATTACCTATTCCTCTTCTGGACCCTTGTGTAAAAACAAGTGTTTGAAACCACAAGTTGTTATTGTTTTCAAGTAAGTAGGAATCCAGATTACAGAAACACATGAAGGATGAGGCACAGGGCAGGCATGGTGCCAGATACTTGGTACCCAGCACTCTAGGGGGTGGGGTCAGAGAAGGGTAAGGTTTGCCTAAACTGGGGCAACACAGAGAGACCCAATCGTCATGCACAAAACAGCTGAAGCAGTAGCTTGTGAGAAGTTGTTCTGTTCAATCTTCGGTAAGGGGGAAACAAAACCAAAAGGGAGATAAATGGGTGAGGTCCTGAGGTGGGGACTGCAGGCCCACTATGGCAGTGGGTTCTGATTAACCAAGGACTGGGTGGCCAGAGCTCCAGACACTGACAGAGCTTTTATAGAAAGACAGCAGGGACACCAGTGGTGGCAGTGGCCCTGGGGACCATTAGGAAATCAGCTCCCAGAGCGAGTGGGAGACTGATGGAGGATAAAGCTGACAGTAATGGCAGGAGCATGTGGAGACCTGGGGAA
>NW_022911895.1:0-200 GCF_012274545.1 Fukomys damarensis | reverse complement strand
CCTTAGATGTCCAGCATTAGAGGTTCCATTTAACCCAGCTATACCTCTCCTGTGTGTCTTGCCAAAAGAATTCAAGCAATCATAGCACAGTTATAAATTCACACCCATTTTCATCTTGGCACAGTTTGTAAAACCTGAAACTGGGAAAAAGGCCAATGACTTTCAGTTGGATACTGCATAAAGAAGTTGTTGTTGTTGTT
>NW_022911894.1:0-631 GCF_012274545.1 Fukomys damarensis | reverse complement strand
GGGATGAATGTAACTGTATTGTATACCTAGATTGTACCAATAAACTCAATAAAAAGAAAAAAACTAATATATCAGAGAATAGTTACTGCTCAACACTACCAGATATTAGTTAGTTATGTGAAATAATAATTGGTATAAATATAATGAGGGATAAGGAGTTATCCCCCCCAAAACCAAAGGGAGGAATGATAGGGAAACTTTTATAAATAGCAAAAACCTGTAAAGTGGCTTCTGCTGTCTCTAACAGCAGTTTGTTTGTTTAGCTCAAAACTAATAGGACAGAAGGCTCTAATTGGTGAATGAGGCATTAGTCTTACCTGAGATAACAGGGCATATCAAGGTCTTGAGCTCTCAGAGAGACTGAAGCCACCTTATCATAAAGTGTCAAGATAAAAAGGACCATTGCCAACATTCACTCTTGTGACCCTGAACACCCCTTTCCTATGGACTAGAATAGATAACGAGGTGAATCTTAAAGGTAAACTCCCCAACTGTAAAGAACTGTTATGTCTGGGTTGGAGAGATTAACTATTCTGTGACCGTGATTTGAATGCTGAGAATGCAATGCAACCACCCAAATGAAGTCAAGGCTGTGAAACCCTATAAAAGGAGGAGTTGTAACCCAGTGTGT
>NW_022911893.1:0-1600 GCF_012274545.1 Fukomys damarensis | reverse complement strand
ACTGCCCACATTAGTCCTGAAACATCAGTGTGTGTCAGACACTCGTCACCGGGCATCTGGTCCACAGCGGACATCAGCGGGTAAGTGTCACTGTTATCTGTGAGGGGAAAATGGTCATGGGCTTGGGGGAAAGAAACCAGGTGCTGGGGGCCCCCAGTGCACCGGCTGAATGCAGGCCAGGACCGAGAGGTCGCCTTCGGTTTTGCCCGCCTCCCCTGGCCTCTCCTGAGTGTCAGACAGGGTGATCACTAACCCGGGCGTTGGCAGCTCTCAGCACTGCATGGACACCAGGATGGGTGGGCTCTGGGTCCTGGTGTTCACCGTAGCCCTGCGTGGTCCCCGTGGAGAGGACAGGTGAAGCTCAGAGGGCCCACATCCATCACCCGAGGTCCGCTCGCAAGAGGAAGCGTCCGGCTGAAGTGGGTGTGAGGGGCTCGGGGCGCCCTGAGCTGAGGGTCCCTCTGCACCCCCACTTCCGCACTCCCCTCCTGGACTGTCTGGGGTCCCCTGGACGCTGTGTCTTGCCCTGGTGCTCCGAGCAGCCACCCCAATACCCGGCCCAGGGCTAGAGAGCAGGCGGCCCAAGACCGCGGTGGCAGGGACTGAGGCCGCTCCCCGTGCTGACACGGGCGGCAGGGCGGATGTGTGCACAGGGCCAGCTCCTGTGGCCAACTGGCCGGACGGCTCCGCCCGCTGCCCACATGGTTCAGGGCTGGCTCTCCTGCCCCATTCACCGTGCCCCGCTGCCTTCCTTCCCCGCACACCCTGTAATCCACGGCTTTTCTTCAGAGATGTTGGGTTGGACTTTTCCTGACTGCCACTCCCAGCTCAGGACCTGCCCTGTCACGAGAGATCTGGGACATAGGACTGGGTTCCTCTGTGCTGCATGAGAAGTGGAGGCTCCCCATTTACAGGGCGGATGTGGGAGCCCTGGAAGACAGCATCGGAACCCAGCACTGGAGACAGCGTGACCTGCACCCCTTGGCCCCTTTTGTGTAACCTGCCCTCGGGGATCCTGTGCTGGTCCTAATCAGTGTGCACAGGTGAACCGAAAATGACAGGTGCAAATGTCCCGGCTGCTGGGCCCAACCTCAAAGCTGGGGCCTCATGAGGCAGCCGGGGGCAGAGCAGGGAGGGCCCTGACCCAGACATTCGGGGCCCCCGGACCTGTGGGCTCAGGCCCCACCTGTCTGTGCTGCAGAGAAAGTGAGGTGACAAGCAGGTGCGGGCAGACGCAGTGGAGCTGAAACAAGGCCCTGCCACCATGGTGGGAGCCTGCGTTCCTGCAACCCTAAGTGACCCTAAGGAGTCTGCAAACCCAGGTGGGAAAACCGAGGCTCGGCCAAGACCAACAACCTGCCGAAGGCTACAGGGCGGGCAGACGACAGGGCCAGATGGGTCTCCCACCCGCACTGCCCGTCTGAGCCTCCCGGCCATTCGGCCTTGCCCACCCCTCCCTCACTCTTTCCTCTCCTGGCCTCCCCACCCACGCAGGCTGCCACTGCTCCAGCACTGCCCTGTGTCCCGGGGCCTCACCATCCACCTTCCGGCCGGTGGAAGCCCTGCTCCTGCAGGGAGCGCCCCTCACCTCTCTCTCCCC
>NW_022911892.1:0-215 GCF_012274545.1 Fukomys damarensis | reverse complement strand
GGGACACAGCGTGAGTTCCAGGAACCTGCTGGGGCAGCAGTGGCAGCCTCACTGCGGGGAGTACCGGGGTCTGGGATGTTTGCCTTGGTCCCCGGCCACATGCCCCTCTCCACCACGAGAACTGGTGCAGTGTAGGTACCAAGATGCCAGGTCTGTGTTGGGTGACGCCTGTTGGGGCTGCCCTGGGGATACCAGGGGCTTCTCGTGTAGCTCTG
>NW_022911891.1:0-279 GCF_012274545.1 Fukomys damarensis | reverse complement strand
AACAAGTAGATTTAAAATAAACTGAAGAATCCCAAAGGTGAAAGAGTAGACAATGGAAACAACCAGCATCTCATAAAAGAGTGAATATAAATAGCTAATAAACCCTTGAAAATTTACTCAAAACTGTGAATAATTGAACAAGTGAAAATGATACATGAAAATATTTTTAGTTTTCATTGCAAGATTGCTGAAGCTTATAAACTTTTACTATAAAGATTTGAAAACTTAAAACATTTTCATAGGATAAAAACACACTACATTCCCATTCTTAGCCAAGAG
>NW_022911890.1:0-789 GCF_012274545.1 Fukomys damarensis | reverse complement strand
CACCAAAGAGTGGCAGGTGGTTTCCAGCCTCAGTGCCCACCGCAGTCCCACCTGGTAAATGGCCCACACCCAGGCCAGCATGTTCCAGGCCGGCTGTGGCCTCAGCAGTGAACCTGGAACCAGCGACATTTGACTCGAGGTAGCTAGAGGCAAGGAAATGGAGCTGGAGGAGACTCCCATGGTGCACAGCTCTGAAGTTTCTGTCACCCTTCCCTGAAATGGCTCCAAAGTACAGGGAGCTCTGGGAGGTCTCTGGGGACAAAAGTCCAACGATTTCCCTGAGAAGCCCCTCCTAGGCTGAGAAATAGCACAGACATTTCAAGGCGCTGTGATCTTGTTGTATGCGGCAGGCAGACTATTGCCGTCACCACCATCCCATTTTACACAGGGAAGGGAAGAGTGTTAGCGCGCCCTCTTCCTTCCCACTTGGTCCCAAAGATACGAATGGAACAGCCAGCAAGTGCGAGGCAGGAAGGAGGACAGGGTGAAGGTGAAGCCAGGCCTGCACGCTAATTCTCACCCGCCCCACCATCATCGGGACTTTATCCTATTATTCTATTATTGATAGACACATCAATCACCGGAACTATCCTGTCCACAACTCCTGGCTAACAAAATCTGTTCCAGTCCTAACCCCCAAGGAGGGAAAGGTCCCCAGATTTCCCTGTGATTTTACCGAGTGACCTACACTCCCTCTTGGACACGTGAGTGGACGGGAGGGATGTCTTCGCCAGTCTGCCTAACTAGAGACCAGTTAGATGGTCTGACATGTTCCAGCTCAGCAATGCT
>NW_022911889.1:0-324 GCF_012274545.1 Fukomys damarensis | reverse complement strand
TAACCCCAGTCCCAAGGACCTTCCTTTTCAAGCAGGTCCTCCAAGCATGGTGGAAAAGCCCTGGGATTCGAGCCAACTGCGTACAACGTCCAAATAAAAAGTGTGCGTGGGGGCTGAAGCAGGAGTCCGGCCACAGTCCGCGCCCACGGGCCTCACTCCGGCCCCCTCCACCTCCCGGTCCCCACCAAACCAGGCGGCCACCTCTTCCCTCGTCCCCCTCTCCCCTATCGGGCGAGTGGTGGGACGAGACCGTGGCCCTGCCAGGGCCCTGGTCCCCCGCGGGCTCCCTTCCTCTCTCCGGGCTGCGCGGCCCTAGGGCCGGGG
>NW_022911888.1:0-309 GCF_012274545.1 Fukomys damarensis | reverse complement strand
TGGGCAGAGATGGAAAGGGAAGAGGATTCCAGCAGTGATAACGCAACACTTGGCCAGAGATGATTGTGTGTCAAGCACTGACCTACATCTTCAGAGGGATTGCTTTTTGCTTGATTTGGTGTTGTTTTTTTGGGGGGTACCAGGGATCAAACTCGAGTCCTGAGCTTGTGAGGCTGGTGGCGGCACCACTGAGCTAAATGCCAGGCCCTGGTGGTGTTTTTTTGAGGCAGGGTCTCACTATGTAGATCAGGCTGGCCTCAAACTTGTGATCCTCCTGCCTCAGCCTTCCAGGTGCTAGAGTCATGAAGT
>NW_022911887.1:0-238 GCF_012274545.1 Fukomys damarensis | reverse complement strand
GTAAAAATATTCCCCAATGCTGACATGCTTGAAACTTATCAATGGCAAGTAATGTGACCAATTCTTTTTCCAATCTCACTCTTGATCTGAAAAAAAAAAAAAGTCTTCCAAATACCCAAAAATGGACAATCATAATTTGTCTGCCAGTCATTTATCTTTTTTTTTTCTCATTGAATTTACTGGTACATTTTAGGTATACAGTACAGTTACATTCATCCTTGGGATCTTGTACCTTTAC
>NW_022911886.1:0-449 GCF_012274545.1 Fukomys damarensis | reverse complement strand
ATTCTAGATGTGCCCAGAGACGGGGAGGAGAGGAATAAGAGAAAAGATGAACCCCTGCTAATGCCATGCTCTTCCTGTCCCTGCAACAGATCACAAAGCAATACTGATGTTCCTTTTTCTACTACCCACTCCAGATTCCTCTTGTATATGGCAATCATCAGCTGAATGAGTTTCTTTACCTA
Source organism: Fukomys damarensis (assembly GCF_012274545.1). Lineage (NCBI taxonomy): Eukaryota > Metazoa > Chordata > Mammalia > Rodentia > Bathyergidae > Fukomys > Fukomys damarensis. Next base: position 267 of record NW_022911886.1, on the reverse strand, counting down.
GTGATATAATATAAATAATATAATATAAATTTTAATTCTTCAAAATTTTTATTCTCACTGGTCTTGTATTTACTGTGTTTTATTGATTTCTTAACATTTATTTTTGGACATGGAAATATTAGATAATACTCAAAGAATTCGACAAGGTTTCAGATGCTGTCCTCCTTGCTCCAGAGAAACACACCATTCCCATGGTAGGCGGCATCAATAACTCCAGGTAGAATGATGTCTCTGAAAATGTGTATTGATTTACACAGAAACCAAAAA
>NW_022911885.1:0-202 GCF_012274545.1 Fukomys damarensis | reverse complement strand
TGCAGTAAAGTACAAAGCTTTAAGAATTAGTAAGTTCAGAGCAACTAAGGGAGGAACCACTAATGAGAGCAGAATTTTTGGTGAACTTCAAGGGTAAGTACCATTTTGGTATGCAGAGAAGTACAGTATTGGTGAAGGTGGGAAGAAGAAATCTAAAATCTCTTCCTCTGCCAATACCAGATAGTCATCCAGGAAATAGATT
>NW_022911884.1:0-956 GCF_012274545.1 Fukomys damarensis | reverse complement strand
ACAGACAATAAGGGTATTCTGTTACCTCAAAACTGCATTTTAATGCTTAACATGTTTTAATACCCCCCAGATACTCCTCAGGAGTATGATGTATTTCTTTACCCATCCCACCCAAATCTTACATCTCTGCCTTAAAATGTAAAATAAGTGGCTCTGTTGGGAATAGCATGCTAGGATTTTATCAAGAAAACTGAGCCAGTAGCATATGGTCACAGCAGTTAGATAAATGAAGCAGTTCCTCACAGTAAGCCAAAATGCCATACTACCATTTTATCTTGTTGAAGGATCAGTCGTACTCCAGAATGGAGCTCACACTACAGTACAAGGCAAGAAATGAAAGGAAAATGTCCACACTCTTCAGAGAGATCTCAAGTGGAATAGCCTGATACACACTAGTTATATATTCCAAGGCTTGATTCCCTTGGTATAGCCCAAGGACAGAATTTATGTTTCTTTGTACATGTTTGCCATGTATAATGGCATTAGTACATGTACATAGCACATCTTAACTTTTTAAATTCCCTTTCCCTTCTCTTCCCTCACCCCTCCATCTCTAGTTCCTCTTCCCATTTGCAAGGAGTCTATCTCCTTCTTTCATATTATCTGTCCTTTATTTTGCTCTTTAAATTATTTATACTTTGGGCTTCTCATATAAGAAAAACCATGTGATATTTATTCTTGTGTGTCTGACATATTTCACTTAACATCTATTTTCCTAAAAATGACTCATTTATCCGTGTTTATTGCTGATTAGTACTCCATAGTGTGTAGACCTACCACATTTTCTGTATCTATTCATCTTTTGATGGACATGGAAGCCATTTCCAAGAACTATTTTGAATGATGCTGTTATACACATCAGTATGTACGTGTATCACTGTAATATGATGTCTTTCATTCTTTCCAGAAGATACCTAGAAAGGAAATAGCTGAGTTGAATAGAATTTCTTAGGTTT
>NW_022911883.1:0-290 GCF_012274545.1 Fukomys damarensis | reverse complement strand
CTTCTTGAGCCGCTGCCTCTCTCAGGCGATGTCCGGGACCGAAAATGCCTGGAGCCGTCCAGTCGAGGACTTCACATCTAGCATTCAAGGTCCCGGCGGACGTGGAATAATGCAAACCGGGGAATGTGGGCCAGGGAACATCTGGAGCAGGACCTGGCCCGGCGATTTGTATGGTGTAAATTAAAACACAGCAAGGAGACCGGGAAATATTTATGTGAAGGTAACATAAAAACCTATGTCACTGCAAAAATTTACATACAGTGATGACATATAATGAGCTCATAAATTTG
>NW_022911882.1:0-543 GCF_012274545.1 Fukomys damarensis | reverse complement strand
TTTCTACAAAGGATTTATTCTAGGATTTGACTCAAGGCTAAGCACTGCATGCTCTGCTGTTGGCAAAACTGGGACTGTCAGTGGTATACTTCAATCCGAGTACACAGTTCTGAGAACAGGGCAGCTGAGCATGTATGCTCTGGTCCAGGATTAAGGTCAGCAGATGCTGGATGACATCGTTCAATTAGAAACAACAAGTCCACCCTTTATTTGCCTTTCTGTTCTACTCACATCTAAAGACGGAATGCTGTTCACCCCCATAGATCAAGGCCCTCTTCTTTACTCAGTCTATGGATTCAAATGCTAATCTTTTCCAGAAGTATATTTACAGATATGCCCAGAAAAAAACAGTTATCAGCTATCCAAACATCCCTCAGGTCAGGGAAACTGATGCATAAAATTAACTATAACAAATCCCTACAGTTCACATAGCACTCAGGTAAAAGACAAAATTCTTCCAAGTTGGAAAAATGCAGTGTGCAGCGTTTAGGAAAACATTAAGTGACTTTTTAGGCTTTTTCTGTGAAAAAGAAAAATACATAT
>NW_022911881.1:0-685 GCF_012274545.1 Fukomys damarensis | reverse complement strand
ATATGAGAAAATGAAATAATGAAAATAAAGTTTTTGTAAATAGGGAAAGGTGGAGGGATGAAGGTAGTCAGGGGTATGGGGAAAAATGGGAACCAGGACCTGTCATGTAAAGGTACAAGATCCCAATAATGAATGTAACTGTACTGTATACCTAAAAAGTACCAGTAAACTCAATGAAAAAAAAAATAGACTTCAACACTGGGCATTGAAAATAATCACACTAATATTATCCATCTGTATAAAAATGAGTTTCTAATTGATTTAAAACCTTGCCAAGCTCTCCACTTGCCTGCCTGGGATCATGCTGCGGGTGCGCGACCACCTGGACTGTACGCCACCAGACCCAGTAAGGAAGGTAGCCATGCAGGCGCCCTTGAAACATCCCCATGACCTGCTTCCCTCCCCACCCGTTCTCAAATCTCCTGATTGGGCCAGTCCTTGAACCAACTCTGCAGAGATATAGGTTCTCATGAAGGGTAATTTTCTGAGCTCCCAACTTTGAACATCTTTAAAGAAAGGGCAGGGGAAACCTGTAATAGAACTGAGTGGAGTTCAACCCTGAGGGTTGGGAAACTCAAATTAGTCCTTGTGGACTGAGTTCAGTCTCAGTGGTGGGGAACTGCCATTTTATTCCTGCTCCTGCCCTAACTCAGACTTCTCCTTTTATTACTTTTTCTTTTTTGGG
>NW_022911880.1:0-1001 GCF_012274545.1 Fukomys damarensis | reverse complement strand
CAGTGTGAGACTGCCAGGCACCTGGATTTTGAGCACAGGAGAGGTGAGATACATTTTGCCACTTTGAAACCTGCACTCACACGGCTGTCATTTAGTGAAACCTTCAGTTTCTCTTCCACACATTGTCAGAACCACCTGGCGTCGTTCTCCTTGCAGAGCCAAGTTGAGCTGCCGGCTAGCATGAAGTGTGGTCACTGTGATGCTAGGCTCCATCAGGGAGAATCTATATGAACAGTGGGCAGGCCGGGCACTCAAGCTCTCCACAGCTTGCATACAGCCCTCTGAAAAGGAATGGTTATAGAATCAGAGAGAATACATCGCTGGGGACATAACCCTGTTGAAAAGTGAGCAGGGCATTGCCATTCATTGAGATCCCCAGGGACTCAGTAGGCAAAAGGCCTCCAGGAGAGCCACGGGTTCCTGATATCTCAGTCTTCCTTCACCCTGCCTGCCTCCCTCAAAAGCCCTAGCATGGTTCACGAGCTCAAGGAGCCCTCGCTCATACCATTTTTCGTGAAGCACAACAGTCTCTAGCCAGCCAGCCGAGAGATGAGGCGCAGGACATCCGTGGTTGCGTCCTGCTGACCTTTAGGGTGTGACTGATGCTGCAATGGGCTCAAACGAACCCCAGCTTGAGGCCAACCACCTGCAAGGTGTTGGTGCATGACTTCAACAGCTTGCAGTCCCTTCAGATTACAACTGGTGGGGAAATGAGTAGAGCCTAGCCATGCAGTCCACCAACTTCACCAGAGATAGCAAATAGCACAGCAAGATCCAGGAGAGAGTTTTGGAGTGAGCCTGAAATCCCCCTCTTTTGACTCGCATAGATCACTGAGAACCTGTGAAGAGCACTGTGAGACCTCACTTCTACTGTGCGGCATTCTCCTGACCTTCAGTCCATCTTTAGGCCCAGGCGGAACAAGCCCTGCCTCGTTTCTCGTAAGTGGACTGCTCAAGGTGTGGTCAGCCATGCCGTCCGAATGCCATCACTCTGCCAGCTA
>NW_022911879.1:0-311 GCF_012274545.1 Fukomys damarensis | reverse complement strand
CATCCCTGTATTAACTCAATTTTATAAAGTACTCATTTCTGTCTAATTGGTTTATAGTTTTTTATTGAGTTTATTGGTATATAATACAGTTACATTCATCACTGGGATTCTGTACCTTTACATAATAGGTCTTGATTCTCATTTTTCCCCTTGTCCCTGTCCTCCCTTCACCCCTGCCTCCCCTCCCCATTTACAAACACTTTATTTCTATTTTTTCAGTTTCTCATATTTTTTTCCTCTCCCTTATTACCTTTCCCCCACCCTTCCCACTTTCCCTACACCTTTAGCCCTTTACTTCCTATTTCACATTA
>NW_022911878.1:0-340 GCF_012274545.1 Fukomys damarensis | reverse complement strand
TTGATGAGTTCATAGGTGGAGGGGCTGTTAGAAAGTGGGTCCTGGATGGAAGGGGCAGGAGGCCTGCCTGGGCAGGGCAGATCTCCCCCACCACTGTGGCCACTGTACAGCACACAGCTTTCCTTTGCCATGACGTTCTGCCATGCAGTTTCTCTTAGAGCCAACACTGAAACTATGAACTGAAATAATACTCTTCTCCCCTAAAGTTGTGGGAGTCAGCTATGATTTCCCCAGTGTTGGGAAAATGACTAACACATTCTCCCCGATAAATTCCAGTTTGCCAATATCCTGAAGCCTCACCTCGGAGCTCTGCTCTCCATCTGTGCAGCTGAGTCCCCAG
>NW_022911877.1:0-228 GCF_012274545.1 Fukomys damarensis | reverse complement strand
CCGCCACCCATTTTATGAGTGGTCGCACCCATTTGTGAAGTGATTTTGTGTGTTCAGAGTAGAGCTCAGAAAGAGGTGTCCTCTTTGGTTAACCACCTGGCGTTACATGCCGTTGGCGCACAGAAGTTTTCTAGCAGTACAAGACAGTGAGTGAGTTATCCAGGCCCTGAAGGCTTTTGTAAAAAGCACAAGGGAAGCTAGGAAATGAGCTGAGCTAACAGGAGGGAG
>NW_022911876.1:0-207 GCF_012274545.1 Fukomys damarensis | reverse complement strand
TCGTATCAGATTTACAGCCGAGTTTCTCCAAATCATTATCCTCCAGCGTTGTTTCCACTCGCTCCCATTTCCCGTACTCTGCGATGTACTTCGGCCTGGCTGCCCCACCCCCAACCCCATTGCCCACTGCTCTCAAACCCACCCATGTATCAAGCTCACCTGTTATGCCCACCGACAATGCAACATTTTGGCCTTCGTATTTCTAGG
>NW_022911875.1:0-245 GCF_012274545.1 Fukomys damarensis | reverse complement strand
TTGTATTTATTTTCAAAAAGTTTATGGAAGCCATTATTTTTCAACTAAAACTCAATTTTTTTGATAAATAAGAAGTCTACTGAGGACTTAGATTATTAACAAATTCAGAAAGAAATTCACTAAAGATTGATAATGTTTATGATAACTTCATAGAAACAATAATAGCATAGAATGCAGTATGTAAAATTCTAATTTTATATATAATCTTAAGACACAATGTATCAGTCCTATGATTCTCATGGTAT
>NW_022911874.1:0-262 GCF_012274545.1 Fukomys damarensis | reverse complement strand
TTGGGTGCATCAGAATACATCATCAAATAAAGTGTTATCTTATTATCCTGAAGCCGTTGCTCATATCGTGATGAAAGGATTACAAGCAGCAGCAATGCATTTTGGAGATTATCCAGAAAAAATCACATTGCCTTATACCCAGGAGCAGCTCAGGGTGCTTTGTTCTTGTGTGGACTCTTGGGCCATTTTAAGATGTGCCTATGATGGGGAATTTGATAATCATTACCCACAGCATCCACTTTTGCAGTTTGCATTGTGTAAA
>NW_022911873.1:0-299 GCF_012274545.1 Fukomys damarensis | reverse complement strand
TATGTGTGTGTATGCATATAGTGTTTCCATGAGAAGCTGTATTAACATGATTGAAAGTTTTATTTTACTGATTACCTAACCTTTTTTGTGGTAAATACTGACAGAATTGACAATTCCTGAAAGCTTTTTATGCTGTAAGCCTTTCTTTTGATATCAGAATTGTGTTTTTAACATGCAAAGTACTAAGTAATTCCATTGCTCAAAATCTTTTATTGGGTCTTTATCATTAGCCAAAAAAACAAACAAACAAACAAGACAAACCAGTAATGCTTTGATACAGCCATAAGGCCATTCCAAAT
>NW_022911872.1:0-212 GCF_012274545.1 Fukomys damarensis | reverse complement strand
GTGGCCTCCAGAGGACCAGATCCCTCCCACAGCCCCCCCATGCCTGCTGTTTGATGGCGTTCTTTTGTTCCCGAGCCACATTCACATCCTCTTTTAATTCAGTTTATCCTTTTGCTAACTCAGTTATAAAACCTAATTGACTATCGCATGATGATTTCCACTTTCTTTACTGAACACACAGGTGTGATCTTTCTTAGGCTTCACTGATCCAT
>NW_022911871.1:0-436 GCF_012274545.1 Fukomys damarensis | reverse complement strand
TCCTCACAAGAGTCACCCAACAGCAGGGCACTGTTTGAGACACTGCCAGTGCCACCAAGTCCCTTGTGTGATGGGCCATCTGGCTTGGGTTCCTCTCACTCATGGTGGAGGAAATTCTGCTTACTTGGCAAGTAAAGCCAGTTTGGGACTCAGGACTGTGATTTTAAGTCCTGTGGCTCCTCGCATTTAAAATTCAAATGTAGGCTGGGCATGGCGCACACCTGAAATCCCAGCACTTGGAGGGAGGCTGAGGATCACTTTCAGTTGGGAGACCAGCCTGGACTACATAGTGAGTTTCAGGTCTGACTCAACTACATAGTGAGACCTTGTCTCAAAAATAAACAAAACAAAACAAAAAACAAAAACAAAAAAACAAATGTAACAAACACACCAAAACATTTTCAGAGCATTTATTCTCTTCATGTTAATAATGAAT
>NW_022911870.1:0-566 GCF_012274545.1 Fukomys damarensis | reverse complement strand
TGTGCCGTGGTTTTCCCTCGGACCGGAGCCTTGCCGCTTTGACAGAATCGGGAGGGAGTGGCCATCGCCTAGCGTTGGAGCTACATTTCGGGGATGGAACGGATTCCCCGTTGGGCTCCCCGTGTAGTGCAGTGTGTGACGGATGGTAACGCTTCGTGTTTATTGGATCCTGAGTTTTAGGAATGATGTAGAAATGTAAGTCCTCCCTGGAGGCTCAGGGATAGGGTTAGGGTTAGGCAGAGGATTCCGGAGAAGGATAGCTTTGGGATTTCGCTGCCTGGGTGTCGGGCTGTGGGTTTCCTAGTGAGTGTCAGCATGAGATGGCAGCTGAGGCTTAAGCACAGGGGAGGATTTCAAGTGCCGCCCCACGGCAACCGAGGAATCAGGCTGTGGGCTAGGGTTAGGGTTAGGATTGGTGAGCATGATCCGGACGGAATTCACCTTCCAGGTAGTTTGCCTGTATGAGCGAAGGTGAGGGCAGCGCCTTTCTTGAAGGTTGGGTTGAATGTTTGTTTCCCGGGACCTGCCCATGGAGGCCTGGCTATAGTGGGCAGCGACTGGCCAGC
>NW_022911869.1:0-222 GCF_012274545.1 Fukomys damarensis | reverse complement strand
CTTGATTCAGCAAGATACCGTAGGAATTGGGTATTTTGAGTCCACTGTCTATGCTACAGGTACGTAAGGTTGTGTGTTCACACCTCCAGCAAGTAAAATATAACTATATATTTCACAGTCCAAATTTAATCAATGTCTGTAAAAGTGATGATGAATGTAGCTTTATAGACTTAGGAAAACTTGTGACCTAGTACCTGTTTACAAGCAACAAGCAACCTATCC
>NW_022911868.1:0-231 GCF_012274545.1 Fukomys damarensis | reverse complement strand
AGGAAAGCAGAGGGCTTTTGACTTTATCTGTTCACAGCAGACAAACAGGAACTGTTCTGTCAGGATCGTGTCATCACCATAAGCGATAAGAGTGAGCAGGAAGAACTCATGAGCAGTGGCCCAATTTTTGAAAAAAGAAAAAGAGGCTGTGCAGCAAGAAAGGAGAATAAATGAGACTTTATCATACTCCTCCCCACTCTTCTAGTGTCTCTGTGCAAATCAAGCAAGGTT
>NW_022911867.1:0-365 GCF_012274545.1 Fukomys damarensis | reverse complement strand
GCTATCTATGGACTGAAACCTCTACAAACTGTGAGCCAAAATAAACCTTTCCGCCATTAACTTGCGGGTGTTGGATATTTTGTGGTAGCAAACTGAGAAAACTGACTAAGACATGAACCTTTCTTGAAGTCCAGACTCTCTGGCTTTTGAACGTCAAGCCTTACAACAGCATCCTCTTTGAATCTTTTATCTTTGGCCTTAACCCCAGTTTCACCATCAGTTTCCCTCATGCTGAGGCCTTTAGTCTTGAATTAGGTCACAGTGTCAGCAACCCAGGTGGCCTGCTGTGGGACTACTCAGCTCAAGTTGATTTCCTAACAAATCTATATCTATGTATCATATGGCTTCACCTCTTTGGAGGACCC
>NW_022911866.1:0-816 GCF_012274545.1 Fukomys damarensis | reverse complement strand
TGAGGGCCAGAGGTTATTGGATACTTACTTTAAGGCTAATCTCTGGCCTCCCTGATCTTTATGTCCAGGTTTCCTTCTAACCCTCGAGGATCTTTCTGTAATACAGGAGTCGAGCAAGTTTCTTCCTTTCCTCATTCACTCTCCTCATCTCCTCCTCCCTCCATGAGTGAATTGCACTATGTAATTTGCACATATTCCATAACTATCTCCCAGTAACACAACACATACCCTTCAAAGGCTTGATAAATAGGAAGGACCACTGTTTCAGGAGGAAGTTAGCTGCCATAAAAGTTAATGTGCTTGGTCCATAAAGCAAAAATATCCCTTTAAAGAATGGTTGCTTGGACATTTGTGTACGTACTTTATGACTTTGTTTATTAGGCAGAATGATGCCTTATTTGGGTTTTAAAATATGTTCAGGGTCATTAGCAATGGGCTCCTGAGTGTCACTCACTGACAGCTTATACACTAGCTCTACATACAAGTCCTAGAGAGGAAGTCCACAGAAAAGGCAGTTTTTATTTCTTGTAGGAAGTAATTTCTTCTCTGTTTAACCAGCTCATCTCAGTATTTCCCAAGAAGCTAATATTTTAAGACTTTCCAAATATCTCAGCAAGGATATGTTAATTTATTAGTTTAATTTACTAGTTAATTAATTTGCATCTTGGAAAAGGGAAGACAGTTACTAATAGTAGAAAGAGTATTTGGGTCCATAATGTTTTCATAGATGAACTGAAGTCAGACATGAGCTCTGATAAACACTGATATTTTTACCTTTTAGACGATCCCCCAATCCTTGAAAGTAAGGAAAAAAAA
>NW_022911865.1:0-571 GCF_012274545.1 Fukomys damarensis | reverse complement strand
AAAAGTAGCTAACAACAGTGTTTCAATCTCTGCCAGGCAGAGGCCTACAAACAAAATGGACTAGTGTTGTACTCCCCATAAGAAGTGGACTCCACTGGTAAACTCACAGAGTTTCAGGACCTTTCTCTGTGGAGTACCTCACAATCGTGAAAATGACCGCTTTCGCTTCAAATGGCTATGCGGCCAGAGAAGCTTTTCCCCGGTGAAAACTGCACATTATACCGCAGCAGCCCTCTGCAAAGTGCGTTTGTGTTCTAACGTGAAACTGAACCTAGCCTCAAGTATACAGAGTTCTGGAGGCTTGTGTGCACTCACAGCTGCTAGGCACTCCCTTAGGCCTGAAGGGATTCTCTGCTAGAAGTGCCTCACAACAGTGTTTCATTCTCTGCGAGGCAGTGACCTACAAACAAAAAGGACTGCAGTTGTACTTCCAATTAGAAGTGGACTTCAGTTGTGAACAGAGTTGCAGCACCTTTCTCTGTGGAGTACTTCACATTCAGGAAACTGACCGCTTTCGCTTCAAACGGTAAAGCGGCGAGAGAAGCTGTTTCCCGGGGAAAACTGCACTTTA
>NW_022911864.1:0-209 GCF_012274545.1 Fukomys damarensis | reverse complement strand
AGTACCTCCTGTTATAAAACCGCCCTTTATTCTCCCAGCGCACACTCCTCATTCTTTCCCCTCATGTCACTTCATTGATTGTTTCTCCTTTAAAAATCGGATTTTTGAAAGAGGGTAGGCTGCGGGGTGAGAAGAAAAAAGTGCTACTCCCGCTGTATGAACTTAAGCAAAAGGCAAGACAAACTTAAAGACCCTGTGTGTACATTTTT
>NW_022911863.1:0-584 GCF_012274545.1 Fukomys damarensis | reverse complement strand
CCAGGACGAGATGAGCGACGTGGTGGTGCAGCCCTACAACTCCCTGCTCACGCTCAAGCGGCTGACGCAGAACGCAGACTGCGTGGTGAGGCCCGGGCCCAGCTGTGCCTCCCGACCCCTCTTTACCACCTTCGTGCCTTTAGAAAGTCAAGTTCAACGGGACTGCATGGCACATGGCTGTAATCCTAGCACTTGGGAGGCTGAGGCAGGAAGATCATACGTCTGCGCCCAGCCTGGGCTGCACAGCGAGACCCTGCCTCAAAAACATGCAATATAAAAAGGGCTGAGGTTGGAACTCAACTCGCCCTGGGCCTAAAGTCAGTCAGCCTGGGCAGATCCTTTGGGATGGGTCTGGCCGTGAGGCTCACAGCTCCTGGCTCAGGCAGAGCTCTGGATGTCTCTGTCCTGCCACTCTGCTTCTGTCGTCCCCAGGTGGTGCTGGACAACACGGCCCTCAACCGGATCGCCACCGACCGCCTGCACATCCAGAACCCGTCCTTCTCCCAGATCAACCAGCTGGTGAGCCGGCTCCTCGGGCCTGGACCGGGCGGGACCCCCCAGGGAGGCGGGTCCCCCAGACCGGG
>NW_022911862.1:0-202 GCF_012274545.1 Fukomys damarensis | reverse complement strand
AAAAAAACCCAGAATGCCCTGAGCCCAGAAACCCCTTCCCTCTGAGGCATTTCGGACTTTGAATCTGTGACTGGCAGTGCCCTGAGCACATTCTGCCCCTTGTGCGCAGGTTTCAGTCCTGGCACAGGTGCGCGGGTTCACACCCTGGAAGTTGGGTCGCCTCTCGCAGGCCTGGGCAGTTCCCCACTCTGCTGTCCTTTGG
>NW_022911861.1:0-715 GCF_012274545.1 Fukomys damarensis | reverse complement strand
AATATTGTCAACAAAGTGCCAGAATAAGAGTTCACTGGCTTAATTCCTCCAAGTGAAAGTTCAAGTAGGATCTGTCCAAAAGTAAAAATGCACATTACAGATATCCCAGAACTCGTGAGTGACACTGTAGAATCAGGAATACATGCCCGAACAGTAAGAGAAATAAATGATTCTCTTTGACATGTTGGCTTTTACACAAAATGGCATAATGTTGCAGAACATTGATCTGAGCTCACGATTTCCACGGGGGTGAGAGTGAGTCGGGGACAGGCGATCATCTTCCCCACCACCGAGGAAGTCTAAATGTTAAGTAGTCTTTTGTGCTGTGTTAAATCTCTATATTTTATTGCTGTTATTACTGTTTTATCTATCAATAAGAGAAACATGGAAACCAAGTAATAGCATATAGAGTTGTTAGACTGATTCTGTTGAATTAATTCCTGTATATGTTATAGCATTATTTCCTATGTGAAAACATGTGTAAGATTTTTCAAAAAAATTTTAAATTTATTGGTATAGCTTAGGTGCACAATAGAATGACATTCATCATTGGAACTTTGCACCTTTACATACTCCATCTTGGTTCTTATTTTTCCCCATTTCCCTGCCCTCCCTTCCTCCCTTCCACCCCTCCCTGTTTACAAGGACTTTGTTTGTGTTTTTTCCTTTTCTCATATTTATTCCCTTCCCTTCTTTCCTTTGCCCTCCCCCGCCC
>NW_022911860.1:0-2172 GCF_012274545.1 Fukomys damarensis | reverse complement strand
ACACACACACACACACACACGCGCGCACACGCACACACGTATATACCCCACAGAATAAATTAAAGAAAATGAAAGCGCCCTTCAAGAGAACAATGAATACATGGGAACATTATCCTCATGGGTTGGAAGAATATAATAAAAATGATCATCAGATAAGGCAAACAATAACTGCAATGTAATACTTAACAAAATACCAAATACACTTTTCACAAAAAGAGAAAAAACAGTATTAAAAAGGCCTAAAATCATGAAAGAACTCCAGTGTAGCTCAAACAATTCTAAACAATAACAACAAAGTAGGAAACAACATATATATTTACATTCAACTTATATATATGGGTACCAGGGACTGAACTTAGGACCTCGCACGTGAGAAGCAGGCATGGTACCACTGAGCTAATTCCCAGCTCCAAGAATCAATCTATTATTTGACTTCAAAATAAATTATAAAGTAAAAGTAACAAAAAACTCACAGCACTGATATTAACAAAAGAGACACAGACTAAATGAACAGAATATGAAATCCAGAAAAAGTTCAGACATTTACAGTAAATATTTTTTTGACCAGTATCTGGACATTGATTTCTTACCACCTACTAAAGTAAAAATGAATCAAACAAATGTTAAAAGTGAAACAACCCACAGGAAGATGAAATGGGTAAAACTCTTGGAAGTCAAAAAATAGGAAGATTTTCTGGACCAAACATCTCTGGCACAGGAAGTACTACCAAGAATCAACAAATGGATCATACCAAATTAAAAATTGCAAATCTAATGATAACATCATATTAAGTGAGAAAAAACTAGCTTCCCCTTTAAAAACAAGAAGGACAAAAAGTCCACTACCACCACTCAAATACAACATAATACTTCAGATATTAGCTAGAACAATTAGGCAAGAAAAAGAAATAAAAGGGGTATGTCTACAAATGGAAGAAGTCAAATTATAATTATTTGCAGGTGACATGATCCTCTATACATGTAAGACACCTAGCCAGGCTTGATGGCAAATTCCTATAATCCTAGCACTTCTGAGGCAGAGGCAGGAGGATTGCCGTGAGTTTGAGACCAGCCTGAGCTGCACAGTAAACTCAAGGGCATCCTAAAGTGCACAGCAAGGCCCTATCGCAAAAAACATAACAAACAAATCAAAAGACCACAACAAAACAAACAAACCAAACCATAAAAGACCTCCCCCAAACCCACCAACTTTTACAATAACCAAACTGAGCAATATAACAGTGTACAAAATCAAAACACAAAAACCAATGATGTTCTTATACACTAAACAAGAACTCAGTGGGAAATTAGGAAAAAAAAACAAAAACAAAAAACAAAAAACGAAAAACAAAACTCATTCACAATTGGCAACGTGAAAAATTAAACACTCAGGAATTAACCTAAGTGGAAGACCTCTACTATAAAAATTACAGGACTTCAGGGCCGGGGATTTAGCTAAACGGTTTGGTGGCCTGCCTTGCCAGTGCAAGGACCCGAGTTCAATCCCCGGTACCAAAACAAAACAAAACAGGACTTCAGAACAAGACTCCAAATTGAAAAGGACACAAGAAAATGGACAGAAAGGGAGGGTATTTGGCTCAGTGGTGCTACATCTGCCTCGTGCAAGGGCCTAAAAAAAAAAAAAAAAACAAAGAAAACTATTCTTGTTCCTTGATAGGCAGAACCAATATAGTTAAAAATGCTATATTTCCAAACCTCACAAACAAATTTAATGCAAATTTAATCAAAGCACCTATCATATTGTTCATAGAACTGGAGAAGACATTCCTAAAATTTGTATGAACCAGAAGAGACCCAGAAGAGCAAAAGAAATCTGGGTTAACAAGAGCAGGGTGGGAAGTGTCACAATGACAGATTTGAGGCTATAATAAAAAACCACAGTGATAACAACAGCATGGAATGGGCACCAAAACCAGACATGAATGTCAATGGAAACGAACAGATGATGCAGAAACAACTCCAAGCCCATTCAACTAACTGATCTTTGATTGAAAAAAATGCAAATGGAGGAATGACAGACTCTTTCATAGACACTGGCAAGGACTTTTCAAACAGAACTTGGGTTGTGTACCAAACAGTGCTGATAATCAATAGATGATGGGATCATACCAAATTTAAAAGCTGCACAGCAAAAGACACAACCAACAGAAT
>NW_022911859.1:3125-3585 GCF_012274545.1 Fukomys damarensis | reverse complement strand
CTCAGAGAGGCCCCTTCCTTCTTATCTACTATTTGCCTGCCCACCAAGCTCATGCTGGTGGCTACCTCCATTCCTTGGATCTCTCTTCACCCTGTGTAAATCCACTCCTGTCTGGTAACCTTGACCACAGTTTCTAACTGCCAACTCATCGCCATTATGATAACTGAGCTCTGTCATAGCCCAGACACGCAATGTGCACTCGGACACTCTGCCAGCCTCTGTGGACACTGAATTGATATCTGGGCCTTCCAACTTTGCCTCACTGACTCTGATCCTACTTCTCCCAATATATATCCTCAATATCTAATTCCTCACTCAAAATTCCAGACCTGCCCATCTCATGTGGGCATTGAGGGAACACGACACATTGAACAGAACAATGGCCTTGGCTCAATGGGTGGAATAAACAGAAGTAGCATAGACTGCCTGGCTTGCCCTGCCAAATGTCCCTGAATGGGAT
>NW_022911859.1:0-2972 GCF_012274545.1 Fukomys damarensis | reverse complement strand
GGCAGAGAACACGTGGGGAAGGAAAGAAAACAGGAGAAAATGAGAAAATGGAAATACAATATTTGGAAATGCGAGGGGTGTATGGACTGAAGGGAGGGCAGTGACAAGGGGAAAAATGAGGAACAAGACCTGATAGGTAAAGTTACAAGATCCCAACAATAAATGTTACTGTACTGTATACCGTAGAATGTGCCAATATACCCAGTGAGGAAAAAACAAAAAAAAAAATCCCTGAACTCCAGCATTCAGATGTGTGGCTCTTTCACTCGGGGAAAACGACCATTCATGTGGGGTCCTACAATCAATTTTAGCAGAAGCAGGGCCACCTAAAGAAGACAAGGCTACCTGTGGCAGAGTCCCTCGCCTGGGAAATACTGCACTTCTCATGGTAGTCATAGGAAATGCAGAAGGGCCTTCTAAAAAGATGAAGTTTCAATAAAGGTCAATCACCCAGCCTGGTGACTCCTACCACTTAGTGACACAAAAGGCTCCAACTAGTAGCACAGTCCTATTTTTCAGCCATTGAAAAAGGACCCAACCCTTGCAGCAAGTTTTTGAAAGTGTGTACGGAGATTTCTCTACATGTCTCAGCAAAGGGTAGCACACCGGGGATATCTGAGGGAATATCAAACAAAATTAGATCCTAGACTGAGTCCAACACTTTCGTTTCTTAAATGCCATTTTCCGCACCGCTTTCAAAACGTGTTGAAGCATGATGAGGTACATGATTTCCAATTTGGCTAAGCCCAAATTACATTTCAATGGTGCTATCTGATGGCTGTCATCCTCTGTCTAATTAACGGACACACAGGAAATGGGAGACATGCGTGGTGAAGTATAGAACTGTACAATGCCATGTAAAGAAATCACAAGAAAATGATGACCCCAGATGTGAAGTGGAGGCAGACAGGGCAATAGGAACCTGTGGATGTGAGGAAAGAAGGAGAGTTCGGTAGGCACCTGTTCTTGCAGGGGCTCAGTGGGCACAGGGGATTGCACAGTGGGCTTCTAGGGGTTCACACAGTGCTGCCACATAGCAAACAGACTGGGAATTTGGAAAAGAGATACAAGGAATGGGGGGAGCTAGCAGTGTGAGCTTGGTGGGCAGGCAAATAGTAGGAAAGGAGGAAGGAGCATCTCTGAGATGCAGGAGAGGAGAAAAGGAGCACTGCTTCCGAAAGTATAGAAAAGTCTACCCAAGATATTGGACTTTTCAAAAAACAGTACTGTGTAGAGGTGTGCAAGAGGGCCTGAGGCAGAGCAATTTGTCTAGAGTGAAGGACAACTCAGGCAGGCCAGGACCAGTCCCATGAGATGCCATTCACACCATTTTTGCAGTGTAACCACCAGAAACTGATGGGGGAAAAGCGGTCCCAGTGCCAGTGATGAGACATAGAAGACTGCTTGAGGCCACAGTGCATCCCAGGGGGAAAGATAATAAGAAAGTCTGAGGATGGATGGTGATGTCCATCCTAGAATCCTGTGAAATACTTCCGTAACACGGTGACGTACATGAAAACCACTGACAAAGAAACATTGGCTGCTCCAATGGCTCAGTCTCTCTTAAAATTATATAAAAAGGTGAAATACAGAGTGTCAACTCACATGCTTGGTGACTTCTGAGACGTGGTCATTAGGATGGCAGATGCTCTCCACCCATAACCACCAGGAACTAGAGACAAAATTCCTCAGTGTCCACCAAGCCTCCTCTCACTTGTTTCTCTAAGCAGGAGCAAGGAGATTGGCCTGAATGGATGGGCATGTCACTGAGGCACTAGGCGGTGTGCTGCTGTCCCCACATTTCCCTCAATCCACCCCTCTCTGGTAACCATGACCACAGTTTCGTACTGCCAACTCATCGCCATTATGATAACTGAGCTCAGTCATAGCCAAGACACGCACTGTGCACTCTGACACTCTGCCAGCCACTGTGGACACTGAATTGGTATCTGGGCCTTTCATCGTTGCCTCACTGACTCTGATCCTACTCCTCCCAATACATATCCACAATATCTATTTCCTCACTCACAATTCCTGTCCTACCCAACACATGTGGATATTGGGACAGTATGACACATTTAACAGAAGAATGGCCTTGGCTCAATGGGTGGAATAAACAGAAGGAGCACAGACAGCCTAGCTTGCCCTACCAAATGTCCCTATATGCGATATACTCCTAAGTGAAATCAACAAATCCCACGTGTTTCAACAATAAATAGTTTCTCTGATGTGAATAAACTCTAATAGTACATAATTTCTGTTAATGATAAAGTTGACAATGTGAAATACGAGGAAAAGGGCTTAAGGTGTAGGAAAAGTGGGAATAGTAGGACAGAGGGAATATGCAGAAAAAATATAGGATAAAATGATAAAAATCGAAAAACAAAGTTTGTAAATGGGAAGGAGAGAAGGGACTGAAGGGAGGGCAGGGACAAGAGCAAAACATGAGAAAGAAGACCTGTCAAGTAAAGGTAGAAGACAATAACAATGAATATATCTGTCCTGTATACCTCAAAGGGACCAATAGACATAAGAAGGAAAAATAAATGCCCCTAACTGCACCATGGTAAGATGTGAGGGTGTTTCACTTGGGACAAATGAATATTCAGGTTGGACCCTACCACCACACTTCGCAGAATCAGGGCCATCTGAGGAAAACAAGCTACATGTGGGCTGGGTCCCTCACCTGAGAAACAGTGTGCTGCTCATGTTCGTTATAGGACCTGTGGAGGATCTTCTCAAAAGTTGGAGCTGCAATGATGCCCCAAGGCCCAGGCTGGGGGCCACCTTCCCACATCACCTCACATGAGCCTCCAACTAGTAGCATAGTCCTTGTTTCCAGCCATTCCAAGGACCCAACACTTCCTACATGATGGCGGTCTGTACCAAGATTTCACTACAACCTCAGCCTGGGGGAGCACACCTGTGACTACTGAAGGAATCTTAAACACAATTAGATCCTAGAATAAATC
>NW_022911858.1:0-217 GCF_012274545.1 Fukomys damarensis | reverse complement strand
TTTGAATCTGAAAAAAGAGGGTTAGATTTGATCCTCACTGCCTACACACACACACACACACACACACACACACACGCACGCACACATGCACACATGAACACACATAAAATGTCTATAAGCAGAATATCTTTCTATGTAATAAAATATTATCAGAAAAATATCTAGTCACTTTGACATCTCCTATGGTCAAAATAAAGTCACAGCAGTGGCAAAGTTT
>NW_022911857.1:0-930 GCF_012274545.1 Fukomys damarensis | reverse complement strand
ATTAGATTATTATATTTATTATATATTTATTTTGTTATTCTATTTATTACACATATTATTTTTCTATTGCTGAACTTTCATTTTCTCACAGTGAATACAGCAATATTTATTTATATAATTTTTGGCTTTTCGTGTGTGTGCATGCCTGCATGTGTTTGTGTGTTATGAACCTGATTATTTTAAACTATAGTTTTAAAATCATACTTCATATTTTCATTTGATTTCTGTAGCTCCAGTTACCCAAATTACATGGATAATTTTCATATTCCTTGAAGTTTTAGCTTCATATTGAACGAATTTGTGAGGTTTTTATTGTTGCTCAAAATGAAGTTTAGCTCATTAGACTTTAATACATATATTTAAGTAGCATATATTTTAGTAACTTGGGTAGAAAAATAAATATTTTGATGTAGGAAGAATACGAATAGAAAGCCAGATGCTTACACCACAGCTGATATAAATAATGTATAGCTTGAGTGTCCCACAAGATGCATGTATCAAAGGCCCGACACTCATTGAGTGCTGTCATGAAGTTTTCTCTTTAATAGGGGTGCATGGAATGTTACAGTAGAGCCCCCTGCTGCAGGATAGTCTCCAGCAACCCTTTCCGGAATATGGCTGCTTTCTGAGGTTTCTAGAGTTAAGACTTCAACATACAAATGAGAGAAGCCAATGGGTCATCGTTAACTTTATTCATCAAATGACTAGGACATGGGGTACTGGGATATTTGCTTAACTTTTATTTTGTGTATGTCCATGCAACATATACTTATAGATGAGATTAACCTTGAAATTAATAGACTGAACACAGTAGATTAGGTAGAGTTTTGCTTTCTTAAATCATGAGAATGTGAAGACCAGATGCTGGGACCTTCTCCAATTATCTTAAAATCACAAAAGAAAACAATGTAACCCCACTAAATTTGATAT
>NW_022911856.1:0-424 GCF_012274545.1 Fukomys damarensis | reverse complement strand
ACCAAGAAAAAAGAAAGCATGATGTCAGTCTTTTCTATTATCGGCATGTCAAGTTTGATCTTTGATTAAGATGATTTTCTAGATCCTCCATTATAATGATAACTTTTCTTTTTGTTATCTAGTAAGCAATATGCAAGTTGATGCTTTCAAATATATAAATATCCTATCTTTCACAACCTCTCACCCAGTGATTTTTGCATCTATTGATGGTCTTCGATTAGTCACTACTTTGGAGATGGCAGCATGGCAATAATCAATTGTTTTTCATGTATAGGCTGGCATTTGTCAACTTAAAAAGAAAAACATCTCCAGCCAGGCATGGTGGCACATGCCTGTAATCCCAGCACTAGGGAAGCTGAGTCAGGAGGATCACTATGAGTTCAAGACCAGCCTGGGCTACATAGTGAGTTCCAGGTCAGTCTCA
>NW_022911855.1:0-215 GCF_012274545.1 Fukomys damarensis | reverse complement strand
AGAGCAATGGAGGTGGTTCTGAGAAATGAAGTCCATGCTCTGCTTAAGAAAGCACAGAGTAATCGCATGATTTGCATGCCATGGGGGTGCAGCATGTAGGCATTGTCGGGAATGCTACAGCTCACAAAGGAAGAGCTGCATAGAAAGGGTTGTGTGTGTGCACAGAGTTTCTGGGAGGGATATAGGAGAACACATGGGTCCTCTGGGGAATGAGA
>NW_022911854.1:0-496 GCF_012274545.1 Fukomys damarensis | reverse complement strand
ATAAATAACTAAAGCAAGACTCGAATACTACAATGCACATTTCTTCTTCCCATTTCTGATACATACGTAAACTATAGAGTACCAATCTCATAACAGAATGCAGCTATTTTCTTTTTTTTTCTTTTTATTTCTTTCTTTTATTGAGTTTATTGGTACGTTTTAAGTATACATTACAACTGCATTCATTATTGGTATCTTGCACCTTTTCATGACAGGTCTTGGTTCTCATTTTTACCCCTTGTCCATGCCCTCTGCTGTTTTAAATATCATGCTTTAAGTGATTTTCACACAAGGCCTCTAGAATCACATTTAGAAAAAAACTTCCAGGAGCCTGAAAACTGCTTTTTGCTCACGCAAGAAATGGATTTTTACTGTCACAATAAGATACAGAAAGCTTACTTTGACTATCATGCATAAATATATTAACAGAAAGACTAACAAATACTATCGAATTATTAATGAAACATTTAAAATAACAAAAATATAGTGACTTACC
>NW_022911853.1:0-203 GCF_012274545.1 Fukomys damarensis | reverse complement strand
TGTATATAGTCTCTATTCGAATTAGCAGCATTTCATCATTGCCCGCCTCCTGTTGGATAGCACGTAATGGTTAAATAAGATGCTATCATGGAGGAAACCTGGGTCTTGTGTACGTGTGAACAACTCCCATTTGTATTTGTTCAACCTTTTGTGAATTGTAAACTATTTTATAATACAAGTTGAAATGATTTTAAAAAACAAAG
>NW_022911852.1:0-237 GCF_012274545.1 Fukomys damarensis | reverse complement strand
GAGCTCAGAAAACTACCCTTCATGGGAACCTATGCCTCTGCAGAGTTGGTCTAAGGACTGGCATGATCAGGAGTTTTGAGAACGGCGGGGGTGTCGTGTGGGTGTTTCAAGGGCGCCCGAGCGGCTACCTTCCTTCCTGGTCTGTTGTCGCGCAGGCCGGGAGCTCTCGCACACGCTGCCGGGTGATCGCAGGCAGGCAGGCCTCAGAAAGTCTTATTCTTGAGTCGTGGAAATCTG
>NW_022911851.1:0-938 GCF_012274545.1 Fukomys damarensis | reverse complement strand
TCTCTATTTCTCTTCTGCCATTTAAGATTTCATTATATCACAGAATAACATGCAGGTTAGTGTGGACTCTTGGGATCTGCTATCCTCTTCACCTGCTGCCTTGTAGAATAATCAAGAACAGAAAAATCTGTCAGATAACGATGTACTCTATAATATGACAGCTGGCCATATACCTTTGCAGCTTGCCAAATTTTGGATATGGAATTACAAAACATCCTTCAAGGTGAGCAACAGAAGTTTGCAGTTAGGATAAAAAACATCCTTGGAACCCAGGGTCAGAGTTAGACATAAGCAGAATGAAAACTGCTCCAATATTGCTGTATAATAGAGGCAAAATGCTGAAGATAATTAAGCAGACACTGCATAACTGACCAAGATCTACTCATGTTTCTCATGTCTTATTAATTAGCCCTCATTGGAAACTGTAGAGAAACACTATTGAAAAAAGGTAAAGCAACAGACTTAACATTACCTGAGTGCCAACACTGAGGAAGGACATTTAGATCTTGGCTGGATGTGACAGAGATATATGGGAACTCTGTTCTCAGAGAACACAGAAAGCTAAGAGAAGCACGTGGCTTCTGTGCAGAAATGCCAGTTGCTCTGGGAGTGCAGCAACAGGTAGTTTATTTGCAGTCTCTGTGGACCATGGGCTTCAATATCCAAAGCTTCTAAGTAATCAATATTTTTTGTCTCATGTGATTATAGGGCAGTTCAAATCCATAGGGAGGAAGCCTGAGAGATGCAGAACTTGACTTTTGTTGATTCCTTTACCTGGAGAGGCCCAGGGACACACCTTATTATTTTTTCTTTCTTTTTGGTGGGTTACATTCATTTCAAATACTTTGCCCTTTAGCACATTTTAACTCTGTTGTTAAATTATAGTTTCCCTTAACCTTGTTCTAGCAATAAGTATGAGTGATCGAAACCACGTTGAA
>NW_022911850.1:0-276 GCF_012274545.1 Fukomys damarensis | reverse complement strand
AGAACCCCAAGAAAAGCCATTATCAGAATAAACACATATGCAAGAGAGTCAGTTAATAAATCAATAGTCTACAAACCCACTATTTTCCTGGACTAGCAACCATGTAACAGTATTAAACTATTACTTCTACACTGGATGGTTTAAGATGTGAGGTACAAAGAAAAACGGTTAATAACCAGAATAAATTAAAATTAGAACAAATGTTCCTCTCTTACTCATAGATTGGTACAGGACCCAAGTTCATTGCTGAAATTATTAGAGAAGACAAGAATGAAA
>NW_022911849.1:0-217 GCF_012274545.1 Fukomys damarensis | reverse complement strand
TATCCCATCCTTAGGTCATTTGGGCATTCTGAAGTTTCTCCACTGATGGATGCTACACTCAAGTGATATCCTTGAAGTGTTTGCACATGAAAAGACATCCTCCCATGTTCAAAGATCCTAAGTGTTTCCTGAGAGTGTTCTCTGAGCCCCACTCAGGCTTGGAGGAGGCACAGAAAAGGTGTTCACACCTCCAAGAGACAAAGCTCAAAGACTGTAA
>NW_022911848.1:0-446 GCF_012274545.1 Fukomys damarensis | reverse complement strand
TAGATGATTGAAACCTATTTGGAATATCAATCATTGTTATTTATCTCCAGGGGGAGCACAAAGGTATAGTTTCTCTCCTTTTACCATTCTGAACTTCAGTGAATGCGTCTTGATTGTCCTCTATGTTGGCTTCTTGCTGTGGTGGCTCCTTGAGGGCAGCCCTGTCTAACTGCTTACAAGATATCTAATTAAATTACCTATCTGCAATATACCCTCCAAGAAGTACTCCTAACTTCTGTGAGGGGGCAAAGGGCAAAGACAGCTCTGGCTACTTCCAGCTGAAGAGGATCATAGTTGAGATGAGCAGTTAAGCATTACTCTACAGAGTGTCTGTCTAAAGGCCTTCAGTAGGTGCCTGGCATTGTTATCTCAGTAGGTGCACTGCTTTTAAGTCTGGAGGAGACAAAGCCAAAGAAGCAGTTAAGAATGCATGGGCCAAATTATAA
>NW_022911847.1:0-318 GCF_012274545.1 Fukomys damarensis | reverse complement strand
TTATATATTTTTTAAAAAACCACACATTTTCTTTATCCAGTCTCCTGTTGATGGGAAATTGGGTTGTTTCCAAGTTTTAGATATTAGAAATTGTGCTGCTCTGAACATGGGCTCACATATATCATTGTGGTATGATTCTTTTAATTCTTTTGGGAAGATGCTCATCAGGGGAATAGCTGGGTCAAATAGGACTTCCAGTCCTAATTCTTTGCTATATCTCCATATTATTTCCACAGTGGTTGTACCAGTCTACACGCCCACCAGCATTGGAGCAGGGTTCCCTTTTATGCATAGCCCCACCAGCACTTATTATTGGTT
>NW_022911846.1:0-225 GCF_012274545.1 Fukomys damarensis | reverse complement strand
TAGGGCTGGGGATTTAGCTCAGTGGTTCTAGCTCCTGCTTTGTAAGCACAAGGACCTGAATTCAATCCCCAGTACCAAAAAAATAAAATAAAATAGAGTCATAATATCAAGAGCAGAAGAGGTCTTGTCCTAAACAGTCCAGGTCACTGAGGAAGACATATAGGCCTGAATGGCTTTGACCACCTGCGTATGTGAAGTAGACAGTGACTACAATAAACAGAAGCC
>NW_022911845.1:0-289 GCF_012274545.1 Fukomys damarensis | reverse complement strand
CCAGGCCTCAAGCATGTCATCAAGATGAACAGCAATCTTGAAAAACATGAAGGGCTTGAAGAATACCCAGAAAAGTATTATCTTGAACTACTTAGTTACAGGACTCACTTTGTGAACCTAATGAGCTACAGACTCATTTTGCTCTAATACTGGTGGTAATAATTTTTAATCTTCTGATTAAGCCATCCACATCACCATATACATAAATAATCCATGTTTACTAACAAAAAAATCTATAGACACCTTCATAATTTTTACAATTAAACAGTATCATGTACAACATTGTTTT
>NW_022911844.1:0-605 GCF_012274545.1 Fukomys damarensis | reverse complement strand
CTTAACCTGCAAGCGAAGAGGGTAATGTTGGACTTGAACAGGGCTAGCAGAGTCCAACAATTGCACTATTATCGGGACTTAGTGTTTTGCCATTCCTGCTAAGTTTGTTTTAGCCCATACCCGAGGAAACCTTTCTCGCAAATACTTCCATTTTTGTTCTGGAGAATTTTCTTCTTCTCTGAATTAGTTTAAATTCTTCTTCTAAGGGGACTGTCACCAAGCTAGACGGTGATGATCTGAGCTCTAGATTTCCTCCTTCAGATGCAAAAGAAATAACAGCCCTAATTTTCTCAGTAAATGTCTTTCCAGCAAGGGGTAGGGACACTCAGGGATGACCAGGAAAGAGCGAGTTATAGTACCATTTCCCAGATTTACAGTTCATGATGTTGTCCAAGGATAAGAGGCAGGTTGTCTTGTAGCTCCTGTCATGGACAACTTCATAGGGGAAAGTGCTCCAAGGGGAGCTTTGAGGACTGAATGGGCCACTCCAGGGTCTACAAGAAACTCAACCTCTGTTCCCCATATTCGCAAATATTACCATATTACCATAGGCTCATCGGGGTTAAGTGGCCATGAGCCTTGGCTCTGTCAGTCTTCTTCTTCCA
>NW_022911843.1:0-241 GCF_012274545.1 Fukomys damarensis | reverse complement strand
TATTATTTGTAAATTTTAAATGTAATGTAGGTAGTTTATATCACTCTGTCCTGTAGTATTTGGGTTCGTACTGATATGGGCAGAGGACTAATTATTTCTTTGTAGTATTATCTGCAGAGAACAGAGTGAAAGTAGAGTCCAAAGTCAGCTTAAAACATATGCTACATGGCAAATTTTACATGTAAGATAAGATTCAAACTAGATTATGTGTTTCTATAATGTTTGAACATTTATTGTTTTG
>NW_022911842.1:0-548 GCF_012274545.1 Fukomys damarensis | reverse complement strand
TAATGACAAGGCAAGGATGTCCAATATTACACTCCTGTTTAACATAGTTCTGGAAAGATCAGCTACATCAATTAGAAAAGAAAAAGCAATAAACCAATAAAGATAGCAAATGAAATCAAATTGTCATACTTGCAGATGACATGATACTCTATATAGAAGACCTCAAGTTCTCCACCAAAAGTCTTCTAGATTTAATAACCAAATTCAGTGAGTAAGAAACAACCAAGAGCGTGAAGAGACAACCCACAATATAGGAAAAAATTTTCACCATCTGTTCCTCAGACGAAGGTCTACTATCTAGAATATATAAAGAATTAAAAAAAAATCAGACCTCCCAAATTTAAAGACCCAATTTCAAAATGGGCATCTGAAACGGACAGACATTTTTCAGAGAAAGAAATGGAAATAACAAATAAACATATGAAATAATATTCAACATCACTGGTCATTCTGGAAATGAAAACAATGCTGAGATTCCACCTCACCCCAGAAAGCGTGGCTGCTATCATGAAATCAATGGATAACAAATGCTGGTGGGGCTGCGAGGA
>NW_022911841.1:0-1144 GCF_012274545.1 Fukomys damarensis | reverse complement strand
TCTAACCAGCCTTAGCCAAGTGTCTTTGAGCATGTGGCAGGAAGGATAGCCATCCCTTTCTAAGGGAAAAATGAAGGTGCAGGGAAGAATGACATAAAGATAGTTTCAAAGGAATACTTTGAAAATTTTTGAGGGGATCATAACCCCAGACATGGTAATGCGTACTTCTTATGGGGAATCTTTGACATCACAGGGAGTAGGGAAGTTTAGACAAAGGGAACAGATGGGAGACTTTTCAGTGAGTGTTCTTTAATGGACCAAGGGACTGAACATCACTTCTGCATTCTTCCTGGGACCACTGGAGAGACTTGGTGACACAGGCCGGGTTGAGATTTACTGGGTAAAGCTTCACAAAGTGGTAGCAGGTAGTGATCGGCTGCTTGAGGATCCCTAGTTTGGACCTTATCTAAATTCAATCTGAAGAATTTTAAATTGGCATCTTAGATCCAGGTAGAATTGGTTCATCCCATCCAGAGAGCTGCTGCCTCTAGAGGGCACCCACAGATCACTGTTTATGCCCAGCCAGTGTTCTGAGGTGAAAGCCTCTCTCCCTTAGGATGATGTTAAAAGTTCTCTCCTTATCACCCATCTGTGAAGCTCTGTACTCTTTTTCTTTCCCTAAGGAATCCAAATCCCAATAGTACAAACGGAGGAGAAATTGGATGACCTTTTCGAAAATGAAATTTTATTTCTTGAGACTATTTGGTAGCAATAACTGATACCACTGAACATCCTTAGGTGCTAGCGCTGAGTCCTTTATTGCTCACAGTGAGAAGGTGGGCCTGTGCCTCTCACCCTGTGTGAGGAAGTGCAGGCTCTGAGTTGGGTCCAAGTTCGTCCAGTTGATGAATGGAGTCTGGACTCGAAGCTCATTCACCACCTGTGGTCCAAGCATTTGCTCCATCACTGTTCTGCTAGAGCCATCATCTGCAACAAGCCTCTCCCGTGGCTCCATGTTTATGATTGTAGGATCTGGAAAGCAGCTTCAGAGGCCACCGGGCAGAGGGGCGGTGACTCCTGCAGGGCGCTGCGCCTGTTCTGGCACACTCCGTGGCTATTAGAATTCCTCTTAGTGCACCACAGTGGGCGGTTAAGAGTCGATACAGGATTTAACATCTAGTCTGCAGTCTGAGTCCCTACTGTT
>NW_022911840.1:0-248 GCF_012274545.1 Fukomys damarensis | reverse complement strand
CAGATATTCTGGGTGTGGAAGGTTTATATCTATTTTGCAAGAGTTCCTAAAAATGCTACCGTCATTCATAAACAAGTATTCAGGTGTGAATCCATGAGATCGTTATAGCCCTAAGTCGGATGATTACAACCTGCAATTCCCCACGTAATTTGTAATAAATCATCTGATCATCCTAATTGCACAAATTTAGACAGATTTAATTGATTATAAAATAAAGGACCACCTGTGACCAATTTGGGTCCTGAGTT
>NW_022911839.1:0-206 GCF_012274545.1 Fukomys damarensis | reverse complement strand
ACATGCTGCTGAGAAGAATGTATAATTTGTAGGTGGGTGCAATAATCTGTAGATATCCATCAAATCCATTTGTTTGCTGGTTTAGTTCAAGACTGATATTTCTTTGTTGATTTTGTCTAGTTGACCTGTCTGTTTATGACAGAGGAGTACTGAGGTCCTCCAGTATAACTGTGTTGTAGTTATCTGATATTTTAATGTCCAGTAAT
>NW_022911838.1:0-205 GCF_012274545.1 Fukomys damarensis | reverse complement strand
TGCGCAGGTCAGAATCCAGCCCCAGGTTGGTGTACCTGATGGAGAGGAGAGCACGAGCAGAAGAAGCAGAGGCTCTGCCCCTGCAAAGAAGCGGGGCTCTGCGCAGGTCGGCCCTGGACAGAGGGTGGCAGACTGGCTAGCTGTGCATCTGCACAACACATCGCACAGCAGCTACACCAGTACTAACACTCTGGCTTGAGAGCCT
>NW_022911837.1:0-262 GCF_012274545.1 Fukomys damarensis | reverse complement strand
TGTGAACGTCATCTTGGGCAAGTCCGTGCTAGGTGCCTGGGAGGCCCTGCAGCAGGACCAGACCGGCCAGAGCTCACAGCTGCTGCATTCAGTGGAGCGGTTTTCCAAAGCCCTGCGGCCGGGGGACGGCACCTTTGCCTTCCTCCGCCACCCCAATGTGCAGATGGGGAGCATGGTCGTAAAACCGGGGAAGTCCCACGTCTACCAGCAGAATTTTCACTTCCCAGACTCCAACCTCTGGGGCAATGTGACCATCGAAAAG
>NW_022911836.1:0-221 GCF_012274545.1 Fukomys damarensis | reverse complement strand
ACAAAAGTATTTTCCTAAGTTATTTTACCTCTTGAGCTGCTGATTTCCCTCTTTGTAAAAATGGAAGAAACACTTTTGCCTATTTCATAGAGCACCCTTGAAAATGAAAGAAATCCAAGGAAGTTAGGACAAAGTCTGTGCCACTTTTCAAACCCTAGAAGGACCTCCTAATGCCAGGGAGGTCAGCAGAAATCAATTCATTAAATGTACTTCTGTAAAGG
>NW_022911835.1:0-351 GCF_012274545.1 Fukomys damarensis | reverse complement strand
AAAGTGTCTAAGGTAACAGAAGTGTCAGGCAGCCTGATTTGATCACCACTTATAGTAAACACATATTGAAATTTCACACCAAGTTCCATATGTATGTTCAGTTAAATATGAAAATGTCTATTTAAAAATATCTTGACAGAAATATTTAGAGAATACTTAAAGGACATGAGATTCACCTATCCCTCCACAAGATCTGGGCTTATCCCAAAATAACATCCATCTATAACATAGCTGCAAGGAGACCACATGGTCTTAGCTTCCAAGTGTGTCCATAACCTTAGCGCAAGGACAATGGCTACTACACCCACCGCCTCAGAAAGCACAGAGAATACTCATGGCTGGGTGAGTCCT
>NW_022911834.1:0-211 GCF_012274545.1 Fukomys damarensis | reverse complement strand
GGTATGGACCTGACCCCATTTTAATATGAGGCCGAGGATATGTTTGTGTTTTCTCGCAGGAACATGACGGAGCTCAATGGTTACCAGAGAGATTGGTTTGTCATGTGGATCATCCCCACAAGTCTACATCCTGATCATGGGACAGTACCCTCCACAATCATTACCTTTGTGTGGAGAAGAAACAGAAATAGGCAGTACTACTATTTTATGG
>NW_022911833.1:0-840 GCF_012274545.1 Fukomys damarensis | reverse complement strand
AGTGGGTTCCTTATTAGTGTGCAGAAATGCTATTTGTTTCCTAAAAGTGCTATTTTCAATGCCCAAAAAAGAGGAAACTCATTTTTTGGGATGCTATTGTGAAAGTATTATTTCCCTAATTTCATTCTCAGTAAGTCTGTTATTTGTGTAGAAGAAGGCTATTGAATTTTTAGTATTTACCTTGTATCCAGCTACTCTACAGAATCTGTCAATCAAGTCTAGAAGCCTTTTGGCAGAGTTTTTTGGTCTTCTACGTAGAATATCATATCATCAGCAAATAATGACAGTTTCATTTTTTTCTTTCCTATCTTTATTGCTTTTATTTCTTTCTCATGTCTAATTGCTGTGGCCAATGTTTCCAGAACTAAATGGAACAGGAGTGGTGACAGTGGACATCCTTGTCTTGTTCCTGATTTTAGTGTGAAGGGTTTCAGTTTTTGACCATTCAGTATGATGTTGGCTGTTGGCTTTTCATAGATAGACTTAATCAAGTTGAGATAAAGACCATCTATTACAATTTTCTGTAGGGTTTTTATCATAAATGGGTGTTGAATTTTGTTGAATGATTTTTATGCATGTATTGAGATGATCATATAGTTATTGTACTTGATTCTGTTAGTATAGTGTATTACATTTATTGATTTATGTATGTTGAACCATCCTTTCATCCCAGGGATAAATCGGACTTGGTCAGGGTGTATAATCTTCTGGATGACACTCTAGAGTAGAGGAAGGAGGAGTAGCAGAAAGGTAAAAAGGGAAAAGAAAAAATATGTAAAAAGGAAAAACATGGAAATAATGTCTTTGTAAACAGGGAAGGGTGGAGGGGCTGAGGGGAGG
>NW_022911832.1:0-390 GCF_012274545.1 Fukomys damarensis | reverse complement strand
CCGAGTGTGTTTCCAGATCACCTGGTCCTGGTGGCCGCATCTCCTTCTGCCACCCAGAAATAAGGTCAACTTAGAGTTTTAGCTCCTCCTCTAGAGTAATCGTTTTCTGTTGCCAAATTGTCGATGTATTTCTTTTAAGTTGTGTAAGGAAAAATACTTTTCTTCCTTCCTGATAGTGTTTCTATGTTTATCCTTGGTAATATTTTGTAAAGTGGTGCTTGATCAGTTTTTGAAATGTTCAAAAAATTTTCTTTTCTGAATGATGCTGTATAAAGTGATTTTCACCCCTAAAAGGTAAATCCATTTTTATATATTGTGATGGACTAGAACTGGAATTAAGCAAATATGTATGTTGATTGATCCCCTTTAATTGCTTCTCTATTATTAGTC
>NW_022911831.1:0-230 GCF_012274545.1 Fukomys damarensis | reverse complement strand
AATAAATGTTATGATGTAGAAAGAATAACAGACAGGAAATATGAAGGAAAACAGAAAATCAAATATATCTATTGGAGCACTTGCAAGAAAAATAAGGAACGATTCTAAAAGTAGAATAGTTAAGGCAAGAGATCTGGGGATATACCTCAGTGGCGCAGTGCCTGCCCGACAAGTGTGAGGACCTAAGTTCAATTCAAGGTGCCAAAAAAAGAAAAAAAATATTTAAGGAA
>NW_022911830.1:0-227 GCF_012274545.1 Fukomys damarensis | reverse complement strand
AATTATATGTTTACACTTGACTATTTTCCATAAGGATGAACTGTGCCGATACTTTATTCTTGGAAACTACAGACCCTTTCCCTCAGTATTCTCCTCCTCATTGAAAACAACCATGTGACAGAGAGAGTCAAAATTCTTCAGCAAAGATTCTGATCCCAAGTGAGTGAGAAATGGAATATACAGTTAGAAGACAGAAGTTCTAGTTTTTGTTTTTCAAACCTCAGGAA
>NW_022911829.1:0-660 GCF_012274545.1 Fukomys damarensis | reverse complement strand
AAATGACAAAGAATGGAGGGTGATCAGGTCTCCACTCTGTATCATGCCAAAACTTTAACAAAGAGCCAAAAGTGAAAATAAAGCAAACTGGAGGTTGCCCAGGGAGTCTCACCACTCAAATGATCTCATTCACTCAACCACCCTCCTCCTGCTGTCTCTGTTCCAGATATGAGCAATCTGCTGCCAGTAAGCTGGTCACTGAGCCCTAGAAAGGGAACCCAGGAAATCCCAGGGGCATGCCTCTTCCCTTCCAAGGAAGCAGACAGCTGCTCCCCCTGGTGGGACTCGGGGCAAGGACCAACACAGGCCATGTCAGTTAACCCTTTGATTAATGTTGCAGAAGGAAATGATAAATGACACACAGAGATGCAAGAGTGGGTAAAACAAACAACATTTACTTTGCTAAGAAAGGGTTGACCTGCACCACGGACTGTTCTAATGGCTGGGTTACAATCTGCCTTTTATAGTTTTACAGTCATGACCTCATTTTAGGTAGTTTGATAAAATATTCCAGTTCCCACAGTTCCTACCACAAATAATGGTCACAAGACAATTCAATGTTAACCCAAATGTACCATTTTCTTTTAGGACGGATATCTTTAGCTATTCCAGCCTACAAGACTGGGAGTCAGGGTTAGGAAATCATGACTGGTGACATTC
>NW_022911828.1:0-1145 GCF_012274545.1 Fukomys damarensis | reverse complement strand
CCCCATGTGTTTGTTTCATGCAGCTTGATTTGGCTTTCCTCAAGATAACTGAATTTAGCTCCTCCAGAGCTAGTGTTCTAAGAAACACAGGATAAATCTGCAAGATTTCTTATCACTCAGACTTAGGAATCTTAAAAAAATGCATTTGCTGCTTTCTGTTGGCCAAACAAGTTACTAAAGCCAATCACAGCCAAACAAGTTACCCAATCAAGTGAGAGAAACAGTTCAGAAAAGGAAGGAAATGATGGTTGGACAAATCTGAAAATTAGCTCCCACACATAGAGTAGAAGCAAATTTGAAACATCATCTTATTGAACTTTTTCTTTATTTCAGTAAAGACAGAAATGTCTAAAATATATTCAGTTTTTAGGACAGGGAAGACCTTTATTCATTTTTCCTTTACCTTATCAGATGTGTGGTTTACAAATATTTCCTTCCACTTCTTAGGTAGTTTTCTCACTCTATTGATCAATCCTTTTTCTGTGAATATTTTTGATTTGACATAATCCCGATTTTGCTTTTATTTATACTTTTGGTGTAATGTCCAAATACTCCTTGTAATTCAATATCAAGAAAAAAAAATCAACAAAAATAAGCCAAGATAAACCTGGGCAAAGAAACTGAAAATGCATTTTTCAAAAACATACAAATGACCAATATGTACATGAGAAAATTCTCAGCATCACTAGTCTTCAAGCAAGTACAACTGAATATCATAGTAAGATAATGAAATATCATCTTAGACATGATAGAATAGCCAGTTTTGGAGAAGGATGTAGAGAAATTCTTTGCACTATTGGTTTGAAATGGTGCAGCAGTTATGGAAGGTTCCCTAAAAAAGTAAAAACAGAGCTACTATATGAGTCAGCCATACTGCTTTTCTGGAAGGTATTCAAAAGAATTGAAATCAGGATCGGTAAGATCTATTTTTATTCCAATGTTCATTGCAGCGTTTACCACAATAATCAAGCTATCTATGAAGCAAAATGAGTTCATTGATGGAACAGGGAAAGAAAATATAGCATGCACATAGATTGAAATTATCCAGACTTTGACAAATAAACACCTATTATAAGCAACAGTAAGTATGGGTTTGGGAGACATTATGCTAAGTGAAATTAGTCTATCACAATAGGACAAATTAT
>NW_022911827.1:0-206 GCF_012274545.1 Fukomys damarensis | reverse complement strand
AACAGTACAGCTAACATGCAGCTAAGGCTTTGACACCTGTTAATGTGCTCAGGCTACCATAACATCTAATGTGTTTTTTGTTGTTGTTGTTTTTTGGGGGTTTTTGTTTTGTTTTGTTTTTTTGGTTTATTTATTTATTTATTTTTTTTTTGGTACCAGGGATCGAACTCAGGACCTTACGCTTGCAAGGCAGGCGCTGGAACCAC
>NW_022911826.1:0-260 GCF_012274545.1 Fukomys damarensis | reverse complement strand
TTAACACGGAGAAGAATTATCTACCGTGACCAAGTGGAAGTTACCCCAGGAATGCAAGGCTGGTGTGACATGAAAATCAACACAATATATCACATCCATAGAATAAAGTATAAACTCAATATGATCATTTCAATGTGCATAAAGAAACCTTCACAGAATCTAATACCTTGTCATGGTATAAGCACTCAACAAACTAGGATTAAAGAGCAAATGTCACAGCCTCATGAAAGCCACCAGTGATGGATCCAAAGCTAACGTCA
>NW_022911825.1:0-814 GCF_012274545.1 Fukomys damarensis | reverse complement strand
CTGCAAGATCATAAGGTAAAAGCTTTCATAGTTATTGTGAATAATGTTCCAGTGAGGATGAGAGTGAAGACAACTTTTCTAGAGCATACTCATACAATAAATGGAAAATTATTCAGCTTTAGAACAGGAGACAATCTTACCATGTGTTACAGCATGGATGATCCTGGCGGACGTTATGTTATGTGGAATTTACCACAGAAAGAAAGTACTGTCTGATCTAACATATATGTCAAACCTAAAATGGCCATACTGATATAAGCATAGGGTGGAAATGTAAGAGGGCAA
Organism: Fukomys damarensis; assembly: GCF_012274545.1. NCBI lineage: Eukaryota > Metazoa > Chordata > Mammalia > Rodentia > Bathyergidae > Fukomys > Fukomys damarensis. The sequence goes on along the minus strand of NW_022911825.1, from coordinate 529 downwards.
CGGGGAGGGAGAAATGAGGAGGGAGAAATGGGGAAGGAGTAGTTAAAAAGGAAAAGTTTCACTTACACAGGGTGAATTATTCTTAGAGATCTACTTTATTGTGTCGTGCCTATAGTTAACAGCACAACAGTGTACTGTATATTTAGATAGTTGTTAAGAGGCTACGTTTTATGCTACGTTCTCTTATCACACGCCTACGTCATCATCATAAGTGAAGAAAACATGGAGAAACTTTGGAAGCGATGGATAGGTTTGTGGTACAGATGATGGTGATAGACGCGTGTATGTGTATCTCACATAAATAAGTGATGTTTTAAAATGCTTGCACGGAAATGTTAAGCACAAGATTTTCCAAAGTGGTTTGTTCTAAGTAGGAAAGAGAAAGAAGGCTTAAGAAGTACACATGCCTTCTACTCCAGGAAACCGAGGTTAGAGGGGAAGTAATGTGCATTACAACAAGTTTGAAGCCATAGATGTAGAATGAACCCATTCCTCCAGGCTGGTGACTTATGCTCCATCAGAGATGATA
>NW_022911824.1:0-1812 GCF_012274545.1 Fukomys damarensis | reverse complement strand
TTAAGTGTTTGGCATAATTTCCCTGTGAAATAATCTGGGCCTACAGCTTTACCAAAAAAAAAAATAGCTCTTGACAGCTTTCTGTATTTTACCTTCAATAACTGGCCTTACTAAGTTTCTCTTTACTTTTGAAATTCATCTGTTCTGCTGTCTCAAGTTGCTTATGCAGAGATAAGAAGAGTAATTTGTAATGATTCTTTAGTTTCTTTTTACCTAATAAAGTAGGTGTAATTGAGACAATCAATACCATGTCATAAAACAGAATATATATCTTCTTTTCAAACAAGTATCATTAAGGTATTCACATGAATTTACCAAAGAAAACCACACTAATTCCAAAGGAATAGAAATATTCTTTGAGCACAACAAAACAAACTAGAAATTTAAAGCAAAATATCACTATCTTTGGTAAAAGAATAAAACAATGCCAAGGATAACAAGACATATCTTTTTGGAGCAAAAGAGAGAATAAAAACTGAAACTAGAAGATATGTGAGAGATAAGTTAACAAATCCTAGATAAGATGATGGAGGAAATAGTTGCAGACTTGAGTGACACAGTTTTCAGTACACACATTAATATAAAAGGAAGATAAATGTATGGGAATGATGGTTTACTTCTTCAGGAGTACAATTTGTACATTGAACATTATCTTTCTTCCACAATATGTAAGTCTTTAATCTTTGTTCTTCATCTTCATTTCCGTGTTGTTTTGCTGCACTTTCCAGTCCTGTCCTTCTCACCTACTATCACTACGATCCCTTGTTTTCGCGACAGTCTTCTCTTCTTGTCTCTTCTCTGAGGGCTGAGCTCGGAGTTTCTGCTCTTCCTCTTCCACTGCTTCATGTCTTCTCTCGCTTCTCAGATCTCTGCTTCCTGCTCTAGTTTTATAAAGACTGCTGCTTAAAACATTTTATCTTCATTTTATTTTTAAATTTTTATATTTAAATTTTTAAATATTTTAAATGTTTTAATTTAAATTCATATTTGAGTTATAAATTTCATCTTCCTTCTGACCTTTTTCTTAATTGTCCTTTGTTTTACCCTTCGCCTTTATACAGCATGTGCCTTTCTTACAACATATCAGTGATACACCTGCTTTCAATTCACTGAATCCAAACTGCCTGTCACAGACAAGCTCCTTGCAGAAGGCTGATGAGGCAAGTTCTACTAAAAAGCTGGCTGCTGTTCTCTTTAGATACATCATGAGTTCCTTGAGCTTTTGTTTCTCTCATAACAACTGACAACAACAAGGAATTTTTTTCCTGAAAATGTAGCCAGCCTTGTAAATTCCCATTTGTTCCAAATATTGTTGATTTTCCTATGCAAAAATCTTTCAAGAAGCTCCTCTTTCCAAGACAGAATATTGGATTTTCCTTTTGAAGTGTTCCTTGTGCCTTGGAGAGCTGTGCTGTTCTAGCAACTGGAATTTAAAACATCTTTCCTAGATATTTCTGACTGCATATTTGTCTTGTTGTGATCTCTATATACCTTGGTTTCTATGTGTACATCTCTTAGAGTTTCACAAAGGTTGTGTGTGTGCTCCTTGTACTCCATATTATTTTTTCCATCATCTGATATCAGAAATTCCCCTTCTCATCCCATATAGATATTTGAAGAATAGTTATCTACCCTAAATAAGTACTCTTTTACTTGGTTGACACATAGTTAGACTGCTGGATAATAGATATTGTGTCAGGTGCTATGGACTTTACCTGGCTGGCACTAGGAATCTATATGCACAGACACCCCAGACTTACTGAAGTCATAATATTATGAAAACAAAGCTCAGGAACCTCACATAGGACCAAG